>NW_026529458.1:0-186126 GCF_028500815.1 Rissa tridactyla | reverse complement strand
GTTTTGAGGCTGAAGGCAGCAGCAAAGCCTGCAGCCCCCAGGTCTGTGGGGCTACGCAAGCGGTTCCCAAAGAGCTTTAGAACAAGGCATAGTTTTCCCTGCTGGCTCTTTGGGCGGGGGACCCACCTCCAGCCGTATGGCCATTTTTGTGCCTGGCCGGGGGCCAAGTGGGAAAGGGTGGTTTTGAGGCTGAAGGCAGCAGGAAAGCCCGCAGCCCCCAGGTCTGTGCGGCTACGCAAGCGGTTCCCAAAGAGCTTTAGAACAAGGCATAGTTTTCCCTGCTGGCTCTTTGGGCATGGGACCCATCTCCAGCCATAGGCCATTTTTGTGCCTGATAGGGCGCCAAGTGGGAAAGGGTTGCTTTGAGGCTGAAGACAGCAGGAAAGCCCGCAGCCCCCAGGTCTGTGGGGCTACGCAAGAGGTTCCCAAAGAGCTTTAGAACAAGGCATAGTTTTCCCTGCTGGCTCTCTGGGCGGGGGACCCATCTCCAGCCGTATGGCCATTTTTGAGCCTGGCGCGGCGCCAGGTGGGAAAGGGTGGCTTTGAGGCTGAAGGCAGGAGCAAAGCCTGCAGCCCCCAGGTCTGTGGTGCTACGCAAGCGGTTCCCAAAGAGCTTTAGAACAAGGCATAGTTTTCCCAGCTGGCTCTTAGGGCATGGGACCCATCTCCAGCCATAGGCCATTTTTGTGCCTGGCGCGAAGCCAAGTGGGAAAGGGTGCTGTCGAGGCTGAAGGCAGCAGGAAAGCCCGCAGCCCCAAGGTCTGTGGGGCTACGCAAGCGGTTCCCAAAGAGCTTTAGAACAAGGCATAGTTTTCCCTGCTGGCTCTTTGGGCGGGGGACCCATCTCCAGCCGTATGGCCATTTTTGTGCCTGGCCCGGCGCAAAGTGGGAAAGGGTGGCTTTGAGGCTGAAGGCAGCAGGAAAGCCCGCAGCCCCCAGGTCTGTGCGGCTACGCAAGCGGTGCCCAAAGAGCTTTAGAACAAGGCATAGTTTTCCCTGCTGGCTCTTTGGGCGGGGGACCCATCTCCAGCCGTACGGCCATTTTTGTGCCTGGCGCGGCGCCAAGAGGGAAAGGGTGGTGTCGAGGCTAAAGGCAGCAGGAAAGCCCGCAGCCCCCAGGTCTGTGGGGCTACGCAAGCGGTTCCCAAAGAGCGTTAGAACAAGGCATAGTTTTCCCTGCTGGCTCTTTGGGTGGGGGACCCATCTCCAGCCGTATGGCCATTTTTGTGCATGGCGCAGCGCCAAGTGGGAAATGGTGGTATCGAGGCTGAAGGCAGCAGGAAAGCCCGCAGCCCCCAGGTCTGTGGGGCTACGCAAGCGGTTCCCAAAGAGCTTTAGAACAAGGCATAGTTTTCCCTGCTGGCTCTTTGGGTGGGGGACCCATCTCCAGCCGTATGGCTATTTTTGTGCCTGACGCGGTGCGTAGTGGCATAGGGTGGTTTTGAGGCTGAAGGCAGCAGGAAAGCCCGCAGCCCCCACGTCTGTGGGGCCAAGCAAGCGGTTCCCAAAGAGCTTTAGAACAAGGCATAGTTTTCCCAGCTGGCTCTTTGGGCGGGGGACCCATCTCCAGCCGTATGGCCATTTTTGTGCCTGGCGCGGTGCGTAGTGGGAAAGGGTGGTTTTGAGGCTGAAGGCAGCAGGAAAGCCCGCAGCCCCCAGGTCTGTGGGGCTACGCAAGCGGTTCCCAAAGAGCTTTAGAACAAGGCATAGTTTTCCCTGCTGGCTCTTTGGGCGGGGGACCCATCTCCAGCCGTATGGCCATTTTTGTGCCTGGCGCGGCGCCAAGTGGGTAAGGGTGGTGTCGAGGCTGAAGGCAGCAGCAAAGCCTGCAGCCCCCAGGTCTGTGGGGCCAAGCAAGCGGTTCCCAAAGAGCTTTAGAACAAGGCATAGTTTTCCCTGCTGGCTCTTTGGGCATGGGACCCAGCTCCAGCCGTATGGCCATTTTTGTCCCTGGCCCGGCGCCAAGTGGGAAAGGGTGGCTTTGAGGCTGAAGGCAGCAGGAAAGCCCGCAGCCCCCAGGTCTGTGGGGCTACGCAAGCGGTTCCCAAAGAGCTTTAGAACAAGGCATAGTTTTCCCTGCTCGCTCTTAGGGCATGGGACCCATCTCCAGCCATAGGCCATTTTTGTGCCTGGCGCGGCGCCAAGTGGGAAAGGGTGCTGTCGAGGCTGAAGGCAGCAGGAAAGCCCGCAGCCCCAAGGTCTGTGGGGCTACGCAAGCGGTTCCCAAAGAGCTTTAGAACAAGGCATAGTTTTCCCTGCTGGCTCTTTGGCGGGGGACCCATCTCCAGCCGTATGGCCATTTTTGTGCCTGGCCCGGCGCAAAGTGGGAAAGGGTGGCTTTGAGGCTGAAGGCAGCAGGAAAGCCCGCAGCCCCCAGGTCTGTGGGGCTACGCAAGCGGTTCCCAAAGAGCTTTAGAACAAGGCATAGTTTTCCCTGCTGGCTCTTTGGGCGGGGGACCCATCTCCAGCCGTACGGCCATTTTTGTGCCTGGCGCGGCGCCAAGAGGGAAAGGGTGGTGTCGAGGCTAAAGGCAGCAGGAAAGCCCGCAGCCCCCAGGTCTGTGGGGCTACGCAAGCGGTTCCCAAAGAGCGTTAGAACAAGGCATAGTTTTCCCTGCTGGCTCTTTGGGCGGGGGACCCATCTCCAGCCGTATGGCCATTTTTGTGCATGGCGCAGCGCCAAGTGGGAAATGGTGGTATCGAGGCTGAAGGCAGCAGGAAAGCCCGCAGCCCCCAGGTCTGTGGGGCTACGCAAGCGGTTCCCAAAGAGCTTTAGAACAAGGCATAGTTTTCCCTGCTGGCTCTTTGGGTGGGGGACCCATCTCCAGCCGTATGGCTATTTTTGTGCCTGACGCGGTGCGTAGTGGCATAGGGTGGTTTTGAGGCTGAAGGCAGCAGGAAAGCCCGCAGCCCCCACGTCTGTGGGGCCAAGCAAGCGGTTCCCAAAGAGCTTTAGAACAAGGCATAGTTTTCCCAGCTGGCTCTTTGGGCGGGGGACCCATCTCCAGCCGTATGGCCATTTTTGTGCCTGGCGCGGTGCGTAGTGGGAAAGGGTGGTTTTGAGGCTGAAGGCAGCAGGAAAGCCCGCAGCCCCCAGGTCTGTGGGGCTACGCAAGCGGTTCCCAAAGAGCTTTAGAACAAGGCATAGTTTTCCCTGCTGGCTCTTTGGGCGGGGGACCCATCTCCAGCCGTATGGCCATTTTTGTGCCTGGCACGGCGCCAAGTGGGAAAGGGTGGCTTTGAGGCTGAAGGCATCAGCAAAGCCCACAGCCCCAGGTCTGTGGGGCTACGCAAGCGGTTCCCAAAGAGCTTTAGAACAAGGCATAGTTTTCCCTGCTGGCTCTTTGGGCGGGGGACCCATCTCCAGCCGTATGGCCATTTTTGTGCCTGGCGCGGCGCCAAGTGGGAAAGGGTGGCTTTGAGGCTGAAGGCAGCAGCAAAGCCTGCAGCCCCCAGGTCTGTGGGGCTACGCAAGCGGTTCCCAAAGAGCTTTAGAACAAGGCATAGTTTTCCCTGCTGGCTCTCTGGGCGGGGGACCCATCTGCAGCCGTATGGCCATTTTTGAGCCTGGAGCAGTGCCAAGTGGGAAAGGGTGGTTTTGAGGGTGAAGGCAGCAGGAAAGCCCGCAGCCCCCAGGTCTGTGGGGCTACGCAAGCGGTTCCCAAAGAGCTTTAGAACAAGGCATAGTTTTCCCTGCTGGCTCTTTGGGCGGGGGAACCATCTCCAGCCGTATGGCCATTTTTGTGCCTGGCCCGGCGCAAAGTGGGAAAGGGGTGGTGTCGAGGCTGAAGGCAGCAGGAAAGCCCGCAGCCCCCACGTCTGTGGGGCCAAGCAAGCGGTTCCCAAAGAGCTTTAGAACAAGGCATAGTTTTCCCTGCTGGCTCTTTGGGCCTGGGACCCATCTCCAGCCATAGGCCTTTTTTGTGCTTGATAGGGCGCCAAGTGGGAAAGGGTGGCTTTGAGGCTGAAGGCAGCAGGAAAGCCTGCAGCCCCCAGGTCTGTGGGGCTACGCAAGCAGTTCCCAAAGAGCTTTAGAACAAGGCATAGTTTTCCCTGCTGGCTCTTTGTTCGGGGGACCCATCTCCAGCCATAGGCCATTTTTGTGCCTGGCCCGGCGCCCAGTGGGAAAGGGTGGCTTTGAGGCTTGAAGGCAGCAGGAAAGCCCGCAGTCCCCAGGTCTGTGGGGCTACGCAAGCGGTTCCCAAAGAGCTTTAGAACAAGGCATAGTTTTCCCTGCTGGCTCTTTGGGCGGGGGACCCATCTCCAGCCGTATGGCCATTTTTGAGCCTGGCGCGGCGCCAAGTGGGAAAGGGTTGTGTCGAGGCTAAAGGCAGCAGGAAAGCCCGCAGCCCCCAGGTCTGTGGGGCTACGCAAGCGGTTCCCAAAGAGCTTTAGAACAAGGCATAATTTTCCCTGCTGGCTCTTTGGGCGGGGGACCCATCTCCAGCCGTATGGCCATTTTTGTGCCTGGCGCGGCGCCAAGTGGGAAAGGGTGGCTTTGAGGCTGAAGGCAGCAGCAAAGCCCACAGCCCCCAGGTCTGTGGGGTACGCAAGCGGTTCCCAAAGAGCTTTAGAACAAGGCATAGTTTTCCCTGCTCGCTCTTTGAGCGGGGGACCCATCTCCAGCCGTATGGCCATTTTTGTGCCTGGCGAAGCCCCAAGAGGGAAAGGGTGGCTTTGAATCTGAAGGCAGCAGGAAAGCCCGCAGCCCCCAGGTCTGTGGGGCTACACAAGCGGTTCCCAAAGAGCTTTAGAACAAGGCATAGTTTTCCCTGCTGGCTCTTTGGGCGGGGGACCCATCTCCAGCCGTATGGCCATTTTTGTGCCTGGCGCGGCGCCAAGTGGGAAAGGGTGGTGTCGAGGCTGAAGGCAGCAGGAAAGCCCGCAGCCCCCACGTCTGTGGGGCCAAGCAAGCGGTTCCCAAAGAGCTTTAGAACAAGGCATAGTTTTCCCTGCTGGCTCTTTGGGCCTGGGACCCATCTCCAGCCGTATGGCCATTTTTGTGCCTGGCACGGCGCCAAGTGGGAAAGGGTGGCTTTGAGGCTGAAGGCAGCAGCAAAGCCCGCAGCCCCCAGGTCTGTGGGGCTACGCAAGCGGTTCCCAAAGAGCTTTAGAACAAGGCATAGTTTTCCCTGCTGGCTCTTTGTTCGGGGGACCCATCTCCAGCCATAGGCCATTTTTGTGCCTGGCCCGGCGCCCAGTGGGAAAGGGTGGCTTTGAGGCTTGAAGGCAGCAGGAAAGCCCGCAGCCCCCAGGTCTGTGGGGCTACGCAAGCGGTTCCCAAAGAGCTTTAGAACAAGGCATAGTTTTCCCTGATGGCTCTCTGGGCGGGGGACCCATCTCCAGCCGTATGGCCATTTTTGAGCCTGGCGCGGCGCCAAGTGGGAAAGGGTTGTGTCGAGGCTAAAGGCAGCAGGAAAGCCCGCAGCCCCCACGTCTGTGGGGCTACGCAAGCGGTTCCCAAAGAGCTTTAGAACAAGGCATAATTTTCCCTGCTGGCTCTTTGGGCGGGGGACCCATCTCCAGCCGTATGGCCATTTTTGTGCCTGGCGCAGCGCCAAGTGGGAAAGGGTGGTTTTGAGGCTGAAGGCAGCAGCAAAGCCTGCAGCCCCCAGGTCTGTGGGGCTACGCAAGCGGTTCCAAAGAGCTTTAGAACAAGGCATAGTTTTCCCTGCTGGCTCTTTGGGCGGGGGGACCCACCTCCAGCCGTATGGCCATTTTTGTGCCTGGCCGGGGGCCAAGTGGGAAAGGGTGGTTTTGAGGCTGAAGGCAGCAGGAAAGCCCGCAGCCCCCAGGTCTGTGCGGCTACGCAAGCGGTTCCCAAAGAGCTTTAGAACAAGGCATAGTTTTCCCTGCTGGCTCTTTGGGCATGGGACCCATCTCCAGCCATAGGCCATTTTTGTGCTTGATAGGGCGCCAAGTGGGAAAGGGTTGCTTTGAGGCTGAAGACAGCAGGAAAGCCCGCAGCCCCCAGGTCTGTGGGGCTACGAAAGAGGTTCCCAAAGAGCTTTAGAACAAGGCATAGTTTTCCCTGCTGGCTCTCTGGGCGGGGGACCCATCTCCAGCCGTATGGCCATTTTTGAGCCTGGCGCGGCGCCAGGTGGGAAAGGGTGGCTTTGAGGCTGAAGGCAGGAGCAAAGCCTGCAGCCCCCAGGTCTGTGGTGCTACGCAAGCGGTTCCCAAAGAGCTTTAGAACAAGGCATAGTTTTCCCAGCTGGCTCTTAGGGCATGGGACCCATCTCCAGCCATAGGCCATTTTTGTGCCTGGCGCGAAGCCAAGTGGGAAAGGGTGCTGTCGAGGCTGAAGGCAGCAGGAAAGCCCGCAGCCCCAAGGTCTGTGGGGCTACGCAAGCGGTTCCCAAAGAGCTTTAGAACAAGGCATAGTTTTCCCTGCTGGCTCTTTGGGCGGGGGACCCATCTCCAGCCGTATGGCCATTTTTGTGCCTGGCCCGGCGCAAAGTGGGAAAGGGTGGCTTTGAGGCTGAAGGCAGCAGGAAAGCCCGCAGCCCCCAGGTCTGTGCGGCTACGCAAGCGGTGCCCAAAGAGCTTTAGAACAAGGCATAGTTTTCCCTGCTGGCTCTTTGGGCGGGGGACCCATCTCCAGCCGTACGGCCATTTTTGTGCCTGGCGCGGCGCCAAGAGGGAAAGGGTGGTGTCGAGGCTAAAGGCAGCAGGAAAGCCCGCAATCCCCAGGTCTGTGGGGCTACGCAAGCGGTTCCCAAAGAGCGTTAGAACAAGGCATAGTTTTCCCTGCTGGCTCTTTGGGTGGGGGACCCATCTCCAGCCGTATGGCTATTTTTGTGCCTGACGCGGTGCGTAGTGGCATAGGGTGGTTTTGAGGCTGAAGGCAGCAGGAAAGCCCGCAGCCCCCACGTCTGTGGGGCCAAGCAAGCGGTTCCCAAAGAGCTTTAGAACAAGGCATAGTTTTCCCAGCTGGCTCTTTGGGCGGGGGACCCATCTCCAGCCGTATGGCCATTTTTGTGCCTGGCGCGGTGCGTAGTGGGAAAGGGTGGTTTTGAGGCTGAAGGCAGCAGGAAAGCCCGCAGCCCCCAGGTCTGTGGGGCTACGCAAGCGGTTCCCAAAGAGCTTTAGAACAAGGCATAGTTTTCCCTGCTGGCTCTTTGGGCGGGGGACCCATCTCCAGCCGTATGGCCATTTTTGTGCCTGGCGCGGCGCCAAGTGGGTAAGGGTGGTGTCGAGGCTGAAGGCAGCAGCAAAGCCTGCAGCCCCCAGGTCTGTGGGGCCAAGCAAGCGGTTCCCAAAGAGCTTTAGAACAAGGCATAGTTTTCCCTGCTGGCTCTTTGGGCATGGGACCCAGCTCCAGCCGTATGGCCATTTTTGTCCCTGGCCCGGCGCCAAGTGGGAAAGGGTGGCTTTGAGGCTGAAGGCAGCAGGAAAGCCCGCAGCCCCCAGGTCTGTGGGGCTACGCAAGCGGTTCCCAAAGAGCTTTAGAACAAGGCATAGTTTTCCCTGCTCGCTCTTAGGGCATGGGACCCATCTCCAGCCATAGGCCATTTTTGTGCCTGGCGCGGCGCCAAGTGGGAAAGGGTGCTGTCGAGGCTGAAGGCAGCAGGAAAGCCCGCAGCCCCAAGGTCTGTGGGGCTACGCAAGCGGTTCCCAAAGAGCTTTAGAACAAGGCATAGTTTTCCCTGCTGGCTCTTTGGGCGGGGGACCCATCTCCAGCCGTATGGCCATTTTTGTGCCTGGCCCGGCGCAAAGTGGGAAAGGGTGGCTTTGAGGCTGAAGGCAGCAGGAAAGGCCGCAGCCCCCAGGTCTGTGCGGCTACGCAAGCGGTTCCCAAAGAGCTTTAGAACAAGGCATAGTTTTCCCTGCTGGCTCTTTGGGCGGGGGACCCATCTCCAGCCGTACGGCCATTTTTGTGCCTGGCGCGGCGCCAAGAGGGAAAGGGTGGTGTCGAGGCTAAAGGCAGCAGGAAAGCCCGCAGCCCCCAGGTCTGTGGGGCTACGCAAGCGGTTCCCAAAGAGCGTTAGAACAAGGCATAGTTTTCCCTGCTGGCTCTTTGGGCGGGGGACCCATCTCCAGCCGTATGGCCATTTTTGTGCATGGCGCAGCGCCAAGTGGGAAATGGTGGTATCGAGGCTGAAGGCAGCAGGAAAGCCCGCAGCCCCCAGGTCTGTGGGGCTACGCAAGGGGTTCCCAAAGAGCTTTAGAACAAGGCATAGTTTTCCCTGCTGGCTCTTTGGGTGGGGGACCCATCTCCAGCCGTATGGCTATTTTTGTGCCTGACGCGGTGCGTAGTGGCATAGGGTGGTTTTGAGGCTGAAGGCAGCAGGAAAGCCCGCAGCCCCCACGTCTGTGGGGCCAAGCAAGCGGTTCCCAAAGAGCTTTAGAACAAGGCATAGTTTTCCCAGCTGGCTCTTTGGGCGGGGGACCCATCTCCAGCCGTATGGCCATTTTTGTGCCTGGCGCGGTGCGTAGTGGGAAAGGGTGGTTTTGAGGCTGAAGGCAGCAGGAAAGCCCGCAGCCCCCAGGTCTGTGGGGCTACGCAAGCGGTTCCCAAAGAGCTTTAGAACAAGGCATAGTTTTCCCTGCTGGCTCTTTGGGCGGGACCCATCTCCAGCCGTATGGCCATTTTTGTGCCTGGCACGGCGCCAAGTGGGAAAGGGTGGCTTTGAGGCTGAAGGCATCAGCAAAGCCCACAGCCCCCAGGTCTGTGGGGCTACGCAAGCGGTTCCCAAAGAGCTTTAGAACAAGGCATAGTTTTCCCTGCTGGCTCTTTGGGCGGGGGACCCATCTCCAGCCGTATGGCCATTTTTGTGCCTGGCGCGGCGCCAAGTGGGAAAGGGTGGCTTTGAGGCTGAAGGCAGCAGCAAAGCCTGCAGCCCCCAGGTCTGTGGGGCTACGCAAGCGGTTCCCAAAGAGCTTTAGAACAAGGCATAGTTTTCCCTGCTGGCTCTCTGGGCGGGGGACCCATCTGCAGCCGTATGGCCATTTTTGAGCCTGGAGCAGTGCCAAGTGGGAAAGGGTGGTTTTGAGGGTGAAGGCAGCAGGAAAGCCCGCAGCCCCCAGGTCTGTGGGGCTACGCAAGCGGTTCCCAAAGAGCTTTAGAACAAGGCATAGTTTTCCCTGCTGGCTCTTTGGGCGGGGGAACCATCTCCAGCCGTATGGCCATTTTTGTGCCTGGCCCGGCGCAAAGTGGGAAAGGGTGGTGTCGAGGCTGAAGGCAGCAGGAAAGCCCGCAGCCCCCACGTCTGTGGGGCCAAGCAAGCGGTTCCCAAAGAGCTTTAGAACAAGGCATAGTTTTCCTGCTGGCTCTTTGGCTGGCCTGGGACCCATCTTCAGCCATAGGCCTTTTTTGTGCTTGATAGGGCGCCAAGTGGGAAAGGGTGGCTTTGAGGCTGAAGGCAGCAGCAAAGCCTGCAGCCCCCAGGTCTGTGGGGCTACGCAAGCGGTTCCCAAAGAGCTTTAGAACAAGGCATAGTTTTCCCTGCTGGCTCTTTGGGCGGGGGACACATCTCCAGCCGTATGGCCATTTTTGTGCCTGATAGGGCGCCAAGTGGGAAAGGGTGGTGTCGAGGCTGAAGGCAGCAGGAAAGCCCGCAGCCCCCAGGTCTGTGGGGCTACGCAAGCGGTTCCCAAAGAGCTTTAGAACAAGGCATAGTTTTCCCTGCTGGCTCTTTGGGCGGGGGACCCATCTCCAGCCATATGGCCATTTTTGTGCCTGATAGGGCGCCAAGTGGGAAAGGGTGGCTTTGAGGCTGAAGACAGCAGGAAAGCCTGCAGCCCCCAGGTCTGTGGGGCTATGCAAGCGGTTCCCAAAGAGCTTTAGAACAAGGCATAGTTTTCCCTGCTGGCTCTTAGGGCGGGGGACCCATCTCCAGCCGTATGGCCATTTTTGTGCCTGGCGCGGCGCCAAGTGGGAAAGGGTGGTGTCGAGGCTGAAGGCAGCAGGAAAGCCCGCAGTCCCCAGGTCTGTGGGGCTACGCAAGCGGTTCCCAAAGAGCTTTAGAACAAGGCATAGTTTTCCCTGCTGGCTCTTTTGGCAGGGGACCCATCTCCAGCCGTATGGCCATTTTTGTGCCTGGCCCGGCGCCAAGTGGGAAAGGGTGGCTTTGAGGCTGAAGGCAGCAGCAAAGACTGCAGCCCCCAGGTCTGTGGGGCTACGCAAGCGGTTCCCAAAGAGCTTTAGAACAAGGCATAATTTTCCCTGCTGGCTCTCTGGGCGGGGGACCCATCTGCAGCCGTATGGCCATTTTTGAGCCTGGAGCAGTGCCAAGTGGGAAAGGGTGGTTTTGAGGGTGAAGGCAGCAGGAAAGCCCGCAGCCCCCAGGTCTGTGGGGCTACGCAAGCGGTTCCCAAAGAGCTTTAGAACAAGGCATAGTTTTCCCTGCTGGCTCTTTGGGCGGGGGACCCATCTCCAGCCGTATGGCCATTTTTGTGCCTGGCGCGGCGCCAAGTGGGAAAGGGTGGTGTCGAGGCTGAAGGCAGCAGGAAAGCCCGCAGCCCCCACGTCTGTGGGGCCAAGCAAGCGGTTCCCAAAGAGCTTTAGAACAAGGCATAGTTTTCCCTGCTGGCTCTTTGGGCCTGGGACCCATCTCCAGCCATAGGCCATTTTTGTGCTTGATAGGGCGCCAAGAGGGAAAGGGTGGCTTTGAGGCTGAAGGCAGCAGGAAAGCCTGCAGCCCCCAGGTCTGTGGGGCTACGCAAGCAGTTCCCAAAGAGCTTTAGAACAAGGCATAGTTTTCCCTGCTGGCTCTTTGTTCGGGGGACCCATCTCCAGCCATAGGCCATTTTTGTGCCTGGCCCGGCGCCCAGTGGGAAAGGGTGGCTTTGAGGCTTGAAGGCAGCAGGAAAGCCCGCAGCCCCCAGGTCTGTGGGGCTACGCAAGCGGTTCCCAAAGAGCTTTAGAACAAGGCATAGTTTTCCCTGCTGGCTCTCTGGGCGGGGGACCCATCTCCAGCCGTATGGCCATTTTTGAGCCTGGCGCGGCGCCAAGTGGGAAAGGGTTGTGTCGAGGCTAAAGGCAGCAGGAAAGCCCGCAGCCCCCAGGTCTGTGGGGCTACGCAAGCGGTTCCCAAAGAGCTTTAGAACAAGGCATAATTTTCCCTGCTGGCTCTTTGGGCGGGGAACCCATCTCCAGCCGTATGGCCATTTTTGTGCCTGGCGCAGCGCCAAGTGGGAAAGGGTGGTTTTGAGGCTGAAGGCAGCAGCAAAGCCTGCAGCCCCCAGGTCTGTGGGGCTACGCAAGCGGTTCCCAAAGAGCTTTAGAACAAGGCATAGTTTTCCCTGCTGGCTCTTTGGGCGGGGGACCCATCTCCAGCCGTATGGCCATTTTTGTGCCTGGCCGGGGGCCAAGTGGGAAAGGGTGGTTTTGAGGCTGAAGGCAGCAGGAAAGCCCGCAGCCCCCAGGTCTGTGCGGCTACGCAAGCGGTTCCCAAAGAGCTTTAGAACAAGGCATAGTTTTCCCTGCTGGCTCTTTGGGCATGGGACCCATCTCCAGCCATAGGCCATTTTTGTGCTTGATAGGGCGCCAAGTGGGAAAGGGTTGCTTTGAGGCTGAAGACAGCAGGAAAGCCCGCAGCCCCCAGGTCTGTGGGGCTACGCAAGAGGTTCCCAAAGAGCTTTAGAACAAGGCATAGTTTTCCCTGCTGGCTCTCTGGGCGGGGGACCCATCTCCAGCCGTATGGCCATTTTTGAGCCTGGCGCGGCGCCAGGTGGGAAAGGGTGGCTTTGAGGCTGAAGGCAGGAGCAAAGCCTGCAGCCCCCAGGTCTGTGGTGCTACGCAAGCGGTTCCCAAAGAGCTTTAGAACAAGGCATAGTTTTCCCAGCTGGCTCTTAGGGCATGGGACCCATCTCCAGCCATAGGCCATTTTTGTGCCTGGCGCGAAGCCAAGTGGGAAAGGGTGCTGTCGAGGCTGAAGGCAGCAGGAAAGCCCGCAGCCCCAAGGTCTGTGGGGCTACGCAAGCGGTTCCCAAAGAGCTTTAGAACAAGGCATAGTTTTCCCTGCTGGCTCTTTGGGCGGGGGACCCATCTCCAGCCGTATGGCCATTTTTGTGCCTGGCCCGGCGCAAAGTGGGAAAGGGTGGCTTTGAGGCTGAAGGCAGCAGGAAAGCCCGCAGCCCCCAGGTCTGTGCGGCTACGCAAGCGGTTCCCAAAGAGCTTTAGAACAAGGCATAGTTTTCCCTGCTGGCTCTTTGGGCGGGGGACCCATCTCCAGCCGTACGGCCATTTTTGTGCCTGGCGCGGCGCCAAGAGGGAAAGGGTGGTATCGAGGCTGAAGGCAGCAGGAAAGCCCGCAGCCCCCAGGTCTGTGGGGCTACGCAAGCGGTTCCCAAAGAGCTTTAGAACAAGGCATAGTTTTCCCTGCTGGCTCTTTGGGCGGGGGACCCATCTCCAGCCGTATGGCCATTTTTGTGCATGGCGCAGCGCCAAGTGGGAAATGGTGGTATCGAGGCTGAAGGCAGCAGGAAAGCCCGCAGCCCCCAGGTCTGTGGGGCTACGCAAGCGGTTCCCAAAGAGCTTTAGAACAAGGCATAGTTTTCCCTGCTGGCTCTTTGGGCATGGGACCCATCTCCACCCATAGGCCATTTTTGTGCCTGATAGGGCGCCAAGTGGGAAAGGGTGGCTTTGAGGCTGAAGACAGCAGGAAAGCCTGCAGCCCCCAGGTCTGTGGGGCTACGCAAGCGGTTCCCAAAGAGCTTTAGAACAAGGCATAGTTTTCCCTGCTGGCTCTTTGGGTGGGGGACCCATCTCCAGCCGTATGGCTATTTTTGTGCCTGACGCGGTGCGTAGTGGCATAGGGTGGTTTTGAGGCTGAAGGCAGCAGGAAAGCCCGCAGCCCCCACGTCTGTGGGGCCAAGCAAGCGGTTCCCAAAGAGCTTTAGAACAAGGCATAGTTTTCCCAGCTGGCTCTTTGGGCGGGGGACCCATCTCCAGCCGTATGGCCATTTTTGTGCCTGGCACGGCGCCAAGTGGGAAAGGGTGGTTTTGAGGCTGAAGGCAGCAGGAAAGCCCGCAGCCCCCAGGTCTGTGGGGCTACGCAAGCGGTTCCCAAAGAGCTTTAGAACAAGGCATAGTTTTCCCTGCTGGCTCTTTGGGCGGGGGACCCATCTCCAGCCGTATGGCCATTTTTGTGCCTGGCGCGGCGCCAAGTGGGTAAGGGTGGTGTCGAGGCTGAAGGCAGCAGCAAAGCCTGCAGCCCCCAGGTCTGTGGGGCCAAGCAAGCGGTTCCCAAAGAGCTTTAGAACAAGGCATAGTTTTCCCTGCTGGCTCTTTGGGCATGGGACCCAGCTCCAGCCGTATGGCCATTTTTGTCCCTGGCCCGGCGCCAAGTGGGAAAGGGTGGCTTTGAGGCTGAAGGCAGCAGGAAAGCCCGCAGCCCCCAGGTCTGTGGGGCTACGCAAGCGGTTCCCAAAGAGCTTTAGAACAAGGCATAGTTTTCCCTGCTCGCTCTTAGGGCATGGGACCCATCTCCAGCCATAGGCCATTTTTGTGCCTGGCGCGGCGCCAAGTGGGAAAGGGTGCTCTCGAGGCTGAAGGCAGCAGGAAAGCCCGCAGCCCCAAGGTCTGTGGGGCTACGCAAGCGGTTCCCAAAGAGCTTTAGAACAAGGCATAGTTTTCCCTGCTGGCTCTTTGGGCGGGGGACCCATCTCCAGCCGTATGGCCATTTTTGTGCCTGGCCCGGCGCCAAGTGGGAAAGGGTGGCTTTGAGGCTGAAGGCAGCAGGAAAGCCCGCAGCCCCCAGGTCTGTGCGGCTACGCAAGCGGTTCCCAAAGAGCTTTAGAACAAGGCATAGTTTTCCCTGCTGGCTCTTTGGGCGGGGGACCCATCTCCAGCCGTACGGCCATTTTTGTGCCTGGCGCGGCGCCAAGAGGGAAAGGGTGGTGTCGAGGCTAAAGGCAGCAGGAAAGCCCGCAGCCCCCAGGTCTGTGGGGCTACGCAAGCGGTTCCCAAAGAGCTTTAGAACAAGGCATAGTTTTCCCTGCTGGCTCTTTGGGCGGGGGACCCATCTCCAGCCGTATGGCCATTTTTGTGCATGGCGCAGCGCCAAGTGGGAAATGGTGGTATCGAGGCTGAAGGCAGCAGGAAAGCCCGCAGCCCCCAGGTCTGTGGGGCTACGCAAGCGGTTCCCAAAGAGCTTTAGAACAAGGCATAGTTTTCCCTGCTGGCTCTTTGGGTGGGGGACCCATCTCCAGCCGTATGGCTATTTTTGTGCCTGACGCGGTGCGTAGTGGCATAGGGTGGTTTTGAGGCTGAAGGCAGCAGGAAAGCCCGCAGCCCCCACGTCTGTGGGGCCAAGCAAGCGGTTCCCAAAGAGCTTTAGAACAAGGCATAGTTTTCCCAGCTGGCTCTTTGGGCGGGGGACCCATCTCCAGCCGTATGGCCATTTTTGTGCCTGGCGCGGTGCGTAGTGGGAAAGGGTGGTTTTGAGGCTGAAGGCAGCAGGAAAGCCCGCAGCCCCCAGGTCTGTGGGGCTACGCAAGCGGTTCCCAAAGAGCTTTAGAACAAGGCATAGTTTTCCCTGCTGGCTCTTTGGGCGGGGGACCCATCTCCAGCCGTATGGCCATTTTTGTGCCTGGCACGGCGCCAAGTGGGAAAGGGTGGCTTTGAGGCTGAAGGCATCAGCAAAGCCCACAGCCCCCAGGTCTGTGGGGCTACGCAAGCGGTTCCCAAAGAGCTTTAGAACAAGGCATAGTTTTCCCTGCTGGCTCTTTGGGCGGGGGACCCATCTCCAGCCGTATGGCCATTTTTGTGCCTGGCGCGGCGCCAAGTGGGAAAGGGTGGCTTTGAGGCTGAAGGCAGCAGCAAAGCCTGCAGCCCCCAGGTCTGTGGGGCTACGCAAGCGGTTCCCAAAGAGCTTTAGAACAAGGCATAGTTTTCCCTGCTGGCTCTCTGGGCGGGGGACCCATCTGCAGCCGTATGGCCATTTTTGAGCCTGGCGCGGCGCCAGGTGGGAAAGGGTGGCTTTGAGGCTGAAGGCAGGAGCAAAGCCCGCAGCCCCCAGGTCTGTGGGGCTACGCAAGCGGTTCCCAAAGAGCTTTAGAACAAGGCATAGTTTTCCCTGCTGGCTCTTTGGGCGGGGGACCCATCTCCAGCCGTATGGCCATTTTTGTGCCTGGCGCGGCGCCAAGTGGGTAAGGGTGGTGTCGAGGCTGAAGGCAGCAGCAAAGCCTGCAGCCCCCAGGTCTGTGGGGCCAAGCAAGCGGTTCCCAAAGAGCTTTAGAACAAGGCATAGTTTTCCCTGCTGGCTCTTTGGGCATGGGACCCAGCTCCAGCCGTATGGCCATTTTTGTCCCTGGCCCGGCGCCAAGTGGGAAAGGGTGGCTTTGAGGCTGAAGGCAGCAGGAAAGCCCGCAGCCCCCAGGTCTGTGGGGCTACGCAAGCGGTTCCCAAAGAGCTTTAGAACAAGGCATAGTTTTCCCTGCTCGCTCTTAGGGCATGGGACCCATCTCCAGCCATAGGCCATTTTTGTGCCTGGCGCGGCGCCAAGTGGGAAAGGGTGCTGTCGAGGCTGAAGGCAGCAGGAAAGCCCGCAGCCCCAAGGTCTGTGGGGCTACGCAAGCGGTTCCCAAAGAGCTTTAGAACAAGGCATAGTTTTCCCTGCTGGCTCTTTGGGCGGGGGACCCATCTCCAGCCGTATGGCCATTTTTGTGCCTGGCCCGGCGCAAAGTGGGAAAGGGTGGCTTTGAGGCTGAAGGCAGCAGGAAAGCCCGCAGCCCCCAGGTCTGTGCGGCTACGCAAGCGGTTCCCAAAGAGCTTTAGAACAAGGCATAGTTTTCCCTGCTGGCTCTTTGGGCGGGGGACCCATCTCCAGCCGTACGGCCATTTTTGTGCCTGGCGCGGCGCCAAGAGGGAAAGGGTGGTGTCGAGGCTAAAGGCAGCAGGAAAGCCCGCAGCCCCCAGGTCTGTGGGGCTACGCAAGCGGTTCCCAAAGAGCTTTAGAACAAGGCATAGTTTTCCCTGCTGGCTCTTTGGGCGGGGGACCCATCTCCAGCCGTATGGCCATTTTTGTGCATGGCGCAGCGCCAAGTGGGAAATGGTGGTATCGAGGCTGAAGGCAGCAGGAAAGCCCGCAGCCCCCAGGTCTGTGGGGCTACGCAAGCGGTTCCCAAAGAGCTTTAGAACAAGGCATAGTTTTCCCTGCTGGCTCTTTGGGTGGGGGACCCATCTCCAGCCGTATGGCTATTTTTGTGCCTGACGCGGTGCGTAGTGGCATAGGGTGGTTTTGAGGCTGAAGGCAGCAGGAAAGCCCGCAGCCCCCACGTCTGTGGGGCCAAGCAAGCGGTTCCCAAAGAGCTTTAGAACAAGGCATAGTTTTCCCAGCTGGCTCTTTGGGCGGGGGACCCATCTCCAGCCGTATGGCCATTTTTGTGCCTGGCGCGGTGCGTAGTGGGAAAGGGTGGTTTTGAGGCTGAAGGCAGCAGGAAAGCCCGCAGCCCCCAGGTCTGTGGGGCTACGCAAGCGGTTCCCAAAGAGCTTTAGAACAAGGCATAGTTTTCCCTGCTGGCTTTTTGGGCGGGGGACCCATCTCCAGCCGTATGGCCATTTTTGTGCCTGGCACGGCGCCAAGTGGGAAAGGGTGGCTTTGAGGCTGAAGGCATCAGCAAAGCCCACAGGCCCCAGGTCTGTGGGGCTACGCAAGCGGTTCCCAAAGAGCTTTAGAACAAGGCATAGTTTTCCCTGCTGGCTCTTTGGGCGGGGGACCCATCTCCAGCCGTATGGCCATTTTTGTGCCTGGCGCGGCGCCAAGTGGGAAAGGGTGGCTTTGAGGCTGAAGGCAGCAGCAAAGCCTGCAGCCCCCAGGTCTGTGGGGCTACGCAAGCGGTTCCCAAAGAGCTTTAGAACAAGGCATAGTTTTCCCTGCTGGCTCTCTGGGCGGGGGACCCATCTGCAGCCGTATGGCCATTTTTGAGCCTGGAGCAGTGCCAAGTGGGAAAGGGTGGTTTTGAGGGTGAAGGCAGCAGGAAAGCCCGCGGCCCCCAGGTCTGTGGGGCTACGCAAGCGGTTCCCAAAGAGCTTTAGAACAAGGCATAGTTTTCCCTGCTGGCTCTTTGGGCGGGGGAACCATCTCCAGCCGTATGGCCATTTTTGTGCCTGGCGCGGCGCCAAGTGGGAAAGGGTGGTGTCGAGGCTGAAGGCAGCAGGAAAGCCCGCAGCCCCCACGTCTGTGGGGCTACGCAAGCGGTTCCCAAAGAGCTTTAGAACAAGGCATAGTTTTCCCTGCTGGCTCTTTGGGCCTGGGACCCATCTCCAGCCATAGGCCTTTTTTGTGCTTGATAGGGCGCCAAGTGGGAAAGGGTGGCTTTGAGGCTGAAGGCAGCAGGAAAGCCTGCAGCCCCCAGGTCTGTGGGGCTACGCAAGCAGTGCCCAAAGAGCTTTAGAACAAGGCATAGTTTTCCCAGCTGGCTCTTTGTTCGGGGGACCCATCTCCAGCCATAGGCCATTTTTGTGCCTGGTCCGGCGCCCAGTGGGAAAGGGTGGCTTTGAGGCTTGAAGGCAGCAGGAAAGCCCGCAGCCCCCAGGTCTGTGGGGCTACGCAAGCGGTTCCCAAAGAGCTTTAGAACAAGGCATAGTTTTCCCTGCTGGCTCTTTGGGCGGGGGACCCATCTCCAGCCGTATGGCCATTTTTGAGCCTGCTGCGGCGCCAAGTGGGAAAGGGTTGTGTCGAGGCTAAAGGCAGCAGGAAAGCCCGCAGCCCCCAGGTCTGTGGGGCTACGCAAGCGGTTCCCAAAGAGCTTTAGAACAAGGCATAATTTTCCCTGCTGGCTCTTTGGGCGGGGGACCCATCTCCAGCCGTATGGCCATTTTTGTGCCTGGCGCGGCGCCAAGTGGGAAAGGGTGGCTTTGAGGCTGAAGGCAGCAGCAAAGCCCACAGCCCCCAGGTCTGTGGGGTACGCAAGCGGTTCCCAAAGAGCTTTAGAACAAGGCATAGTTTTCCCTGCTGGCTCTTTGGGCGGGGGACACATCTCAAGCCGTATGGCCATTTTTGTGCCTGATAGGGCGCCAAGTGGGAAAGGGTGGTGTCGAGGCTGAAGGCAGCAGGAAAGCCCGCAGCCCCCAGGTCTGTGGGGCTACGCAAGCGGTTCCCAAAGAGCTTTAGAACAAGGCATAGTTTTCCCTGCTGGCTCTTTGGGCGGGGGACCCATCTCCAGCCATATGGCCATTTTTGTGCCTGATAGGGCGCCAAGTGGGAAAGGGTGGCTTTGAGGCTGAAGACAGCAGGAAAGCCTGCAGCCCCCAGGTCTGTGGGGCTATGCAAGCGGTTCCCAAAGAGCTTTAGAACAAGGCATAGTTTTCCCTGCTGGCTCTTAGGGCGGGGGACCCATCTCCAGCCGTATGGCCATTTTTGTGCCTGGCGCGGCGCCAAGTGGGAAAGGGTGGTGTCGAGGCTGAAGGCAGCAGGAAAGCCCGCAGTCCCCAGGTCTGTGGGGCTACGCAAGCGGTTCCCAAAGAGCTTTAGAACAAGGCATAGTTTTCCCTGCTGGCTCTCTGGGCGGGGACCCATCTCCAGCCGTATGGCCATTTTTGAGCCTGGCGCGGCGCCAGGTGGGAAAGGGTGGCTTTGAGGCTGAAGGCAGGAGCAAAGCCTGCAGCCCCCAGGTCTGTGGGGCTACGCAAGCGGTTCCCAAAGAGCTTTAGAACAAGGCATAGTTTTCCCTGCTGGCTCTTTGGGCGGGGGACCCATCTCCAGCCGTATGGCCATTTTTGTGCCTGGCCCGGCGCCAAGCGGGAAACGGTGGCTTTGAGGCTGAAGGCAGCAGCAAAGCCCACACCCCCAGGTCTGTGGGGCTACGCAAGCGGTTCCCAAAGAGCTTTAGAACAAGGCATAGTTTTCCCTGCTGGCTCTTTGTTCGGGGGACCCATCTCCAGCCATAGGCCATTTTTGTGCCTGGTCCGGCGCCCAGTGGGAAAGGGTGGCTTTGAGGCTTGAAGGCAGCAGGAAAGCCCGCAGCCCCCAGGTCTGTGGGGCTACGCAAGCGGTTCCCAAAGAGCTTTAGAACAAGGCATAGTTTTCCCTGCTGGCTCTTTGGGCGGGGGACCCATCTCCAGCCGTATGGCCATTTTTGAGCCTGGCGCGGCGCCAAGTGGGAAAGGGTTGTGTCGAGGCTAAAGGCAGCAGGAAAGCCCGCAGCCCCCAGGTCTGTGGGGCTACGCAAGCGGTTCCCAAAGAGCTTTAGAACAAGGCATAATTTTCCCTGCTGGCTCTTTGGGCGGGGGACCCATCTCCAGCCGTATGGCCATTTTTGTGCCTGGCGCGGCGCCAAGTGGGAAAGGGTGGCTTTGAGGCTGAAGGCAGCAGCAAAGCCCACAGCCCCCAGGTCTGTGGGGTACGCAAGCGGTTCCCAAAGAGCTTTAGAACAAGGCATAGTTTTCCCTGCTGGCTCTTTGGGCGGGGGACACATCTCAAGCCGTATGGCCATTTTTGTGCCTGATAGGGCGCCAAGTGGGAAAGGGTGGTGTCGAGGCTGAAGGCAGCAGGAAAGCCCGCAGCCCCCAGGTCTGTGGGGCTACGCAAGCGGTTCCCAAAGAGCTTTAGAACAAGGCATAGTTTTCCCTGCTGGCTCTTTGGGCGGGGGACCCATCTCCAGCCATATGGCCATTTTTGTGCCTGATAGGGCGCCAAGTGGGAAAGGGTGGCTTTGAGGCTGAAGACAGCAGGAAAGCCTGCAGCCCCCAGGTCTGTGGGGCTATGCAAGCGGTTCCCAAAGAGCTTTAGAACAAGGCATAGTTTTCCCTGCTGGCTCTTAGGGCGGGGGACCCATCTCCAGCCGTATGGCCATTTTTGTGCCTGGCGCGGCGCCAAGTGGGAAAGGGTGGTGTCGAGGCTGAAGGCAGCAGGAAAGCCCGCAGTCCCCAGGTCTGTGGGGCTACGCAAGCGGTTCCCAAAGAGCTTTAGAACAAGGCATAGTTTTCCCTGCTGGCTCTCTGGGCGGGGACCCATCTCCAGCCGTATGGCCATTTTTGAGCCTGGCGCGGCGCCAGGTGGGAAAGGGTGGCTTTGAGGCTGAAGGCAGGAGCAAAGCCTGCAGCCCCCAGGTCTGTGGGGCTACGCAAGCGGTTCCCAAAGAGCTTTAGAACAAGGCATAGTTTTCCCTGCTGGCTCTTTTGGCAGGGGACCCATCTCCAGCCGTATGGCCATTTTTGTCCCTGGCCCGGCGCCAAGTGGGAAAGGGTGGTGTTGAGGCTGAAGGCAGCAGCAAAGACTGCAGCCCCCACGTCTGTGGGGCCAAGCAAGCGGTTCCCAAAGAGCTTTAGAACAAGGCATAGTTTTCCCTGCTGGCTCTTTGGGCGGGGGACCCATCTCCAGCCGTATGGCCATTTTTGTGCCTGGCACGGCGCCAAGTGGGAAAGGGTGGCTTTGAGGCTGAAGGCAGCAGGAAAGCCCGCAGCCCCCAGGTCTGTGGGGCTACGCAAGCGGTTCCCAAAGAGCTTTAGAACAAGGCATAGTTTTCCCTGCTGGCTCTTTGGGCGGGGGACCCATCTCCAGCCGTATGGCCATTTTTGTGCCTGGCGCGGCGCCAAGTGGGAAAGGGTGGCTTTGAGGCTGAAGGCAGCAGCAAAGACTGCAGCCCCCAGGTCTGTGGGGCTACGCAAGCGGTTCCCAAAGAGCTTTAGAACAAGGCATAATTTTCCCTGCTGGCTCTCTGGGCGGGGGACCCATCTGCAGCCGTATGGCCATTTTTGAGCCTGGAGCAGTGCCAAGTGGGAAAGGGTGGTTTTGAGGGTGAAGGCAGCAGGAAAGCCCGCAGCCCCCAGGTCTGTGGGGCTACGCAAGCGGTTCCCAAAGAGCTTTAGAACAAGGCATAGTTTTCCCTGCTGGCTCTTTGGGCGGGGGACCCATCTCCAGCCGTATGGCCATTTTTGTGCCTGGCGCGACGCCAAGTGGGAAAGGGTGGTGTCGAGGCTGAAGGCAGCAGGAAAGCCCGCAGCCCCCACGTCTGTGGGGCCAAGCAAGCGGTTCCCAAAGAGCTTTAGAACAAGGCATAGTTTTCCCTGCTGGCTCTTTGGGCCTGGGACCCATCTCCAGCCATAGGCCATTTTTGTGCTTGATAGGGCGCCAAGTGGGAAAGGGTGGCTTTGAGGCTGAAGGCAGCAGGAAAGTCTGCAGCCCCCAGGTCTGTGGGGCTACGCAAGCAGTTCCCAAAGAGCTTTAGAACAAGGCATAGTTTTCCCTGCTGGCTCTTTGTTCGGGGGACCCATCTCCAGCCATAGGCCATTTTTGTGCCTGGCCCGGCGCCCAGTGGGAAAGGGTGGCTTTGAGGCTTGAAGGCAGCAGGAAAGCCCGCAGCCCCAAGGTCTGTGGGGCTACGCAAGCGGTTCCCAAAGAGCTTTAGAACAAGGCATAGTTTTCCCTGCTGGCTCTCTGGGCGGGGGACCCATCTCCAACCGTATGGCCATTTTTGAGCCTGGCGCGGCGCCAAGTGGGAAAGGGTTGTGTCGAGGCTAAAGGCAGCAGGAAAGCCCGCAGCCCCCAGGTCTGTGGGGCTACGCAAGCGGTTCCCAAAGAGCTTTAGAACAAGGCATAATTTTCCCTGCTGGCTCTTTGGGCGGGGAACCCATCTCCAGCCGTATGGCAATTTTTGTGCCTGGCGCAGCGCCAAGTGGGAAAGGGTGGTTTTGAGGCTGAAGGCAGCAGCAAAGCCTGCAGCCCCCAGGTCTGTGGGGCTACGCAAGCGGTTCCCAAAGAGCTTTAGAACAAGGCATAGTTTTCCCTGCTGGCTCTTTTGGCAGGGGACCCATCTCCAGCCGTATGGCCATTTTTGTGCCTGGCCGGGGGCCAAGTGGGAAAGGGTGGTTTTGAGGCTGAAGGCAGCAGGAAAGCCCGCAGCCCCCAGGTCTGTGCGGCTACGCAAGCGGTTCCCAAAGAGCTTTAGAACAAGGCATAGTTTTCCCTGCTGGCTCTTTGGGCGGGGGACCCATCTCCAGCCATATGGCCATTTTTGTGCCTGATAGGGCGCCAAGTGGGAAAGGGTGGCTTTGAGGCTGAAGACAGCAGGAAAGCCTGCAGCCCCCAGGTCTGTGGGGCTATGCAAGCGGTTCCCAAAGAGCTTTAGAACAAGGCATAGTTTTCCCTGCTGGCTCTTAGGGCGGGGGACCCATCTCCAGCCGTATGGCCATTTTTGTGCCTGGCGCGGCGCCAAGTGGGAAAGGGTGGTGTCGAGGCTGAAGGCAGCAGGAAAGCCCGCAGTCCCCAGGTCTGTGGGGCTACGCAAGCGGTTCCCAAAGAGCTTTAGAACAAGGCATAGTTTTCCCTGCTGGCTCTCTGGGCGGGGACCCATCTCCAGCCGTATGGCCATTTTTGAGCCTGGCGCGGCGCCAGGTGGGAAAGGGTGGCTTTGAGGCTGAAGGCAGGAGCAAAGCCTGCAGCCCCCAGGTCTGTGGGGCTACGCAAGCGGTTCCCAAAGAGCTTTAGAACAAGGCATAGTTTTCCCTGCTGGCTCTTTTGGCAGGGGACCCATCTCCAGCCGCATGGCCATTTTTGTCCCTGGCCCGGCGCCAAGTGGGAAAGGGTGGTGTTGAGGCTGAAGGCAGCAGCAAAGACTGCAGCCCCCACGTCTGTGGGGCCAAGCAAGCGGTTCCCAAAGAGCTTTAGAACAAGGCATAGTTTTCCCTGCTGGCTCTTTGGGCGGGGGACCCATCTCCAGCCGTATGGCCATTTTTGTGCCTGGCACGGCGCCAAGTGGGAAAGGGTGGCTTTGAGGCTGAAGGCAGCAGGAAAGCCCGCAGCCCCCAGGTCTGTGGGGCTACGCAAGCGGTTCCCAAAGAGCTTTAGAACAAGGCATAGTTTTCCCTGCTGGCTCTTTGGGCGGGGGACCCATCTCCAGCCGTATGGCCATTTTTGTGCCTGGCCCGGCGCCAAGTGGGAAAGGGTGGCTTTGAGGCTGAAGGCAGCAGCAAAGACTGCAGCCCCCAGGTCTGTGGGGCTACGCAAGCGGTTCCCAAAGAGCTTTAGAACAAGGCATAATTTTCCCTGCTGGCTCTCTGGGCGGGGGACCCATCTGCAGCCGTATGGCCATTTTTGAGCCTGGAGCAGTGCCAAGTGGGAAAGGGTGGTTTTGAGGGTGAAGGCAGCAGGAAAGCCCGCAGCCCCCAGGTCTGTGGGGCTACGCAAGCGGTTCCCAAAGAGCTTTAGAACAAGGCATAGTTTTCCCTGCTGGCTCTTTGGGCGGGGGACCCATCTCCAGCCGTATGGCCATTTTTGTGCCTGGCGCGGCGCCAAGTGGGAAAGGGTGGTGTCGAGGCTGAAGGCAGCAGGAAAGCCCGCAGCCCCCACGTCTGTGGGGCCAAGCAAGCGGTTCCCAAAGAGCTTTAGAACAAGGCATAGTTTTCCCTGCTGGCTCTTTGGGCGGGGGACCCATCTCCAGCCATAGGCCATTTTTGTGCTTGATAGGGCGCCAAGTGGGAAAGGGTGGCTTTGAGGCTGAAGGCAGCAGGAAAGCCTGCAGCCCCCAGGTCTGTGGGGCTACGCAAGCAGTTCCCAAAGAGCTTTAGAACAAGGCATAGTTTTCCCTGCTGGCTCTTTGTTCGGGGGACCCATCTCCAGCCATAGGCCATTTTTGTGCCTGGCCCGGCGCCCAGTGGGAAAGGGTGGCTTTGAGGCTTGAAGGCAGCAGGAAAGCCCGCAGCCCCCAGGTCTGTGGGGCTACGCAAGCGGTTCCCAAAGAGCTTTAGAACAAGGCATAGTTTTCCCTGCTGGCTCTCTGGGCGGGGGACCCATCTCCAGCCGTATGGCCATTTTTGAGCCTGGCGCGGCGCCAAGTGGGAAAGGGTTGTGTCGAGGCTAAAGGCAGCAGGAAAGCCCGCAGCCCCCAGGTCTGTGGGGCTACGCAAGCGGTTCCCAAAGAGCTTTAGAACAAGGCATAATTTTCCCTGCTGGCTCTTTGGGCGGGGAACCCATCTCCAGCCGTATGGCCATTTTTGTGCCTGGCGCGGCGCCAAGTGGGAAAGGGTGGTTTTGAGGCTGAAGGCAGCAGCAAAGCCTGCAGCCCCCAGGTCTGTGGGGCTACGCAAGCGGTTCCCAAAGAGCTTTAGAACAAGGCATAGTTTTCCCTGCTGGCTCTTTGGGCGGGGGACCCATCTCCAGCCGTATGGCCATTTTTGTGCCTGGCCGGGGGCCAAGTGGGAAAGGGTGGTTTTGAGGCTGAAGGCAGCAGGAAAGCCCGCAGCCCCCAGGTCTGTGCGGCTACGCAAGCGGTTCCCAAAGAGCTTTAGAACAAGGCATAGTTTTCCCTGCTGGCTCTTTGGGCATGGGACCCATCTCCAGCCATAGGCCATTTTTGTGCTTGATAGGGCGCCAAGTGGGAAAGGGTTGCTTTGAGGCTGAAGACAGCAGGAAAGCCCGCAGCCCCCAGGTCTGTGGGGCTACGCAAGAGGTTCCCAAAGAGCTTTAGAACAAGGCATAGTTTTCCCTGCTGGCTCTCTGGGCGGGGGACCCATCTCCAGCCGTATGGCCATTTTTGAGCCTGGCGCGGCGCCAGGTGGGAAAGGGTGGCTTTGAGGCTGAAGGCAGGAGCAAAGCCTGCAGCCCCCAGGTCTGTGGTGCTACGCAAGCGGTTCCCAAAGAGCGTTAGAACAAGGCATAGTTTTCCCTGCTGGCTCTTAGGGCATGGGACCCATCTCCAGCCATAGGCCATTTTTGTGCCTGGCGCGAAGCCAAGTGGGAAAGGGTGCTGTCGAGGCTGAAGGCAGCAGGAAAGCCCGCAGCCCCAAGGTCTGTGGGGCTACGCAAGCGGTTCCCAAAGAGCTTTAGAACAAGGCATAGTTTTCCCTGCTGGCTCTTTGGGCGGGGGACCCATCTCCAGCCGTATGGCCATTTTTGTGCCTGGCCCGGCGCAAAGTGGGAAAGGGTGGCTTTGAGGCTGAAGGCAGCAGGAAAGCCCGCAGCCCCCAGGTCTGTGCGGCTACGCAAGCGGTTCCCAAAGAGCTTTAGAACAAGGCATAGTTTTCCCTGCTGGCTCTTTGGGCGGGGGACCCATCTCCAGCCGTACGGCCATTTTTGTGCCTGGCGCGGCGCCAAGAGGGAAAGGGTGGTATCGAGGCTGAAGGCAGCAGGAAAGCCCGCAGCCCCCAGGTCTGTGGGGCTATGCAAGCGGTTCCCAAAGAGCGTTAGAACAAGGCATAGTTTTCCCTGCTGGCTCTTTGGGCGGGGGACCCATCTCCAGCCGTATGGCCATTTTTGTGCATGGCGCAGCGCCAAGTGGGAAATGGTGGTATCGAGGCTGAAGGCAGCAGGAAAGCCCGCAGCCCCCAGGTCTGTGGGGCTACGCAAGCGGTTCCCAAAGAGCTTTAGAACAAGGCATAGTTTTCCCTGCTGGCTCTTTGGGCATGGGACCCATCTCCACCCATAGGCCATTTTTGTGCCTGATAGGGCGCCAAGTGGGAAAGGGTGGCTTTGAGGCTGAAGACAGCAGGAAAGCCTGCAGCCCCCAGGTCTGTGGGGCTACGCAAGCGGTTCCCAAAGAGCTTTAGAACAAGGCATAGTTTTCCCTGCTGGCTCTTTGGGTGGGGGACCCATCTCCAGCCGTATGGCTATTTTTGTGCCTGACGCGGTGCGTAGTGGCATAGGGTGGTTTTGAGGCTGAAGGCAGCAGGAAAGCCCGCAGCCCCCACGTCTGTGGGGCCAAGCAAGCGGTTCCCAAAGAGCTTTAGAACAAGGCATAGTTTTCCCAGCTGGCTCTTTGGGCGGGGGACCCATCTCCAGCCGTATGGCCATTTTTGTGCCTGGCACGGCGCCAAGTGGGAAAGGGTGGTTTTGAGGCTGAAGGCAGCAGGAAAGCCCGCAGCCCCCAGGTCTGTGGGGCTACGCAAGCGGTTCCCAAAGAGCTTTAGAACAAGGCATAGTTTTCCCTGCTGGCTCTTTGGGCGGGGGACCCATCTCCAGCCGTATGGCCATTTTTGTGCCTGGCGCGGCGCCAAGTGGGTAAGGGTGGTGTCGAGGCTGAAGGCAGCAGCAAAGCCTGCAGCCCCCAGGTCTGTGGGGCCAAGCAAGCGGTTCCCAAAGAGCTTTAGAACAAGGCATAGTTTTCCCTGCTGGCTCTTTGGGCATGGGACCCATCTCCAGCCGTATGGCCATTTTTGTCCCTGGCCCGGCGCCAAGTGGGAAAGGGTGGCTTTGAGGCTGAAGGCAGCAGGAAAGCCCGCAGCCCCCAGGTCTGTGGGGCTACGCAAGCGGTTCCCAAAGAGCTTTAGAACAAGGCATAGTTTTCCCTGCTGGCTCTTTGGGCGGGGGACCCATCTCCAGCCATAGGCCATTTTTGTGCCTGGCGCGAAGCCAAGTGGGAAAGGGTGGTATCGAGGCTGAAGGCAGGAGCAAAGCCCGCAGCCCCCAGGTCTGTGGGGCTATGCAAGCGGTTCCCAAAGAGCGTTAGAACAAGGCATAGTTTTCCCAGCTGGCTCTTTGGGCGTGGGACCCATCTCCAGACGTATGGCCATTTTTGTGCCTGGCCCGGCGCAAAGTGGGAAAGGGTGGCTTTGAGGCTGAAGGCAGCAGGAAAGCCCGCAGCCCCCAGGTCTGTGCGGCTACGCAAGCGGTTCCCAAAGAGCTTTAGAACCAGGCATAGTTTTCCCTGCTGGCTCTTTGGGCGGGAGACCCATCTCCAGCCGTACGGCCATTTTTGTGCCTGGCGCGGCGCCAAGAGGGAAAGGGTGGTGTTGAGGCTAAAGGCAGCAGGAAAGCCCGCAGCCCCCAGGTCTGTGGGGCTACGCAAGCGGTTCCCAAAGAGCTTTAGAACAAGGCATAGTTTTCCCTGCTGGCTCTTTGGGCGGGGGACCCATCTCCAGCCGTATGGCCATTTTTGTGCATGGCGCAGCGCCAAGTGGGAAATGGTGGTATCGAGGCTGAAGGCAGCAGGAAAGCCCGCAGCCCCCAGGTCTGTGGGGCTACGCAAGCGGTTCCCAAAGAGCTTTAGAACAAGGCATAGTTTTCCCTGCTGGCTCTTTGGGCATGGGACCCATCTCCACCCATAGGCCATTTTTGTGCCTGATAGGGCGCCAAGTGGAAAGGGTGGCTTTGAGGCTGAAGACAGCAGGAAAGCCTGCAGCCCCCAGGTCTGTGGGGCTACGCAAGCGGTTCCCAAAGAGCTTTAGAACAAGGCATAGTTTTCCCTGCTGGCTCTTTGGGTGGGGGACCCATCTCCAGCCGTATGGCTATTTTTGTGCCTGACGCGGTGCGTAGTGGCATAGGGTGGTTTTGAGGCTGAAGGCAGCAGGAAAGCCCGCAGCCCCTACGTCTGTGGGGCTACGCAAGCGGTTCCCAATGAGCTTTAGAACAAGGCATAGTTTTCCCTGCTGGCTCTTTTGGCAGGGGACCCATCTCCAGCCGTATGGCCATTTTTGTCCCTGGCCCGGCGCCAAGTGGGAAAGGGTGGTGTTGAGGCTGAAGGCAGCAGCAAAGACTGCAGCCCCCAGGTCTGTGGGGCCAAGCAAGCGGTTCCCAAAGAGCTTTAGAACAAGGCATAGTTTTCCCAGCTGGCTCTTTGGGCGGGGGACCCATCTCCAGCCGTATGGCCATTTTTGTGCCTGGCACGGCGCCAAGTGGGAAAGGGTGGTTTTGAGGCTGAAGGCAGCAGCAAAGCCCGCAGCCCCCAGGTCTGTGGGGCTACGCAAGCGGTTCCCAAAGAGCTTTAGAACAAGGCATAGTTTTACCTGCTGGCTCTTTTGGCAGGGGACCCATCTCCAGTCGTATGGCCATTTTTGTGCCTGGCGCGGCGCCACGTGGGAAAGGGTGATTTTGAGGCTGAAGGCGTCACGAAAGCCTGCCGTCCGAGGGTTTCTTAATGACTTTTCTTAATGATGTCTCCACAGTGTGAAGTTTTGCAGGATTTGAAAAAGTAATAGACACAGTGAAATTGAGTCTATTGGAAACTTCCATACTTTTCCCTCCCTCTAAAATCTCTGGTGTCCTGTAGTATCCACTGCCTGCAACTGCTGTTGCAGGAGCAGACAGATTGGTATCAAATTTAGAAAAAAAGGGACATCATTAAGAGGATTCACTCGCCTTATTTTTCACCGGTGTGGCCAGTAAAGAAACCAAAAAGGCAATGGCGTTTCACAGTAGATTACGGAAAATTAAACGCCAACACTGCACCTCTGACCGCTGCTGTTCCGAATATCGCGGAAATTGTGACAATGATAAAAGGAGCTGCCCATCCTTGCAGGGTTGCCTTAGATTTTAAAGACATATTTTTTTATGATTCTCCTCCTTGAGCAGGACAAAGCGCAGTTTGCATTCACATGGAAAGGAGTGCAATATACCTTTAACCGCTTTCCACAAGGATACAAACATTCCCCCACTATTGCCCATAATGCTTTGGCTAAAGTGCTATCAGAGATTCCTGTTTCACAGGGATGTACAGTATACCAATATATTATTGATGACATCTTAATAGGGGAGAGAACCAAGAAAGTGTACAAGACATGATGGAAAACATCCGAAAAACATTATCAGATTTGGGATTGGAAATTCCCGACTCAAAGTGTCAGGGACCCGCACAGGAAGTTAAATTCCTGGGGGTCTGGTGGATTAAGGGAGCTGCTTCTGTCCCTCAGGATACCCTGAAAAAATAGAACATGGACAGAATCCTTCCAGCACGAAGGAGTTACAGCAAGTCCTGGGAACTTTAAGTTATTAGCGTAAACACATCCCTGGCTTTTCCATCATTGCTCGCCCCCTTTATTGTTTGCTCAAAAAAGGTAAATCCTGGGAGTCGACTGAACAACACACTAATGCACTAGAATTGCTAATAAAAGAGCTAAGGTTATTCCAACAACTTGGCCCCATACATCCAACTGACCCTGTCCATGTAGAATGGGGGCTCAGTGAACATGGTTCCCATTGTAATTTATGCCAGAAGGGACCAGCAGGACCGGAGAGACCATTAGAATTTAGCTCTCACGCCTTTAATGATACTGAGAGCAGCTATTCAGACCTGGAGAAGGGTTTACTGTCCCTGGTGCGAGCATTGCAACGAGCAGAGCAGATAAGGAGACAACAGAGCGTGATTGTTCGGGGCCCTTTTCGCCTCCCAGATGTGGTCCTTAAAGGGACACCACCACCAGCTGGCATTCCCCAGAAACCCACAGTTCGAAAGTGGTATGCTTATTTAGAAGGCATTAATGATATCATGCCAGTCTCTGAAGGTAGTATCAAAGTATCCATGCTCCAGAAGGATAGAGATGGTGCCCTATTGTTCCAATCCCCACCAAACAGACCATCTCCAATCCAAGAAGCACCTCCTCTGAAAGCAGGCAGTGATCTTACAGGAGTGTGGTTTACTGGTGTGTCATCTCACCGTGAGAACAGCAAGTGGAAATACAAGGCCGTAGCACTGGAAGTAGCAACGGGGGAAAGAGCAATTGAAACAGGAGAAGGTAGGGCACAAGTAGGGGAACTCAGAGCCGTCCTACTAGCTGCACAACATGGAGCTACTTACATTTACACTGACTCATATGCTGTTTTTAAAGGAGCCACTGAATGGCTAGGACACTGGGCAGCCAATGATTGGCAGGTGAATAGAGTCCCAATCTGGGAGACAGACAGTTGGAAGCAACTGTTGGAAATAGGAGGACAGAGACCATTGCACATTGCTTGGGTAAAAGGCCACGATCGTTCAAACTCGATCACTGCTCAGTTCAACCAACAGGTAGATAGCCTCACGCGGCTACAACAAATTGACACTGTAGATGATGGTCGGGAATGGTTACATATTAAGCCTGGCCATACAGGCCGTGCTGATCTGTATCAGGAAGGTCTAGCCCGGGGGTGGCCTGTGTCGGTTAAGCTGTGCGAACAAGTAGTAACTGCCTGGTCACAATGTCGCCTACGACTCAGCAAAGATCATCCGAGTAAGGCGCCTCCCTTACACATGCGGGACAAGAAAATGTTGTGGCATTCATGGCAGATTGATTATATTGGGCCCTTGAGATCATCAGGTGGGAAAAGATATGTCCTAGTCGGAGTGGAGATTATCTCCAGCCTCAGTATGGCCACTGGCTTCAAATCAGCTGCTGGGGACAACACAGTGAAAGGCCTAAAAGGGTGGTTCAGCACACTTCCCCTTCCCGAGGAAATCCAAAGTGATAACGGTTCACACTTTACCGCTACAGTGGTACAAGATTGGGCCAAAGAAGAAGGGATTCGATGGGTATTTCATACTCCCTATTATCCTCAGGCTAATGGCATTGTTGAATGCACCAACGGATTGGTTAAGCGTTTTGCAAAAACTCATAAATCATAAGGGAAGGTGAAGAAGGCACCTTGCCCACCGAAATTCGAAAAGTAATATGGGATAACGCAATTGAGTTTGAGAGAAAATTTCAATCCTGGTGGTATCTGGTTAATTTCACCTACGATCCCACTGAGAGCAAAGCCACAGCTTTTGTCTTAACGATACGCAATGCCTCAGTATCCACCATATACCCAATCATCGCACTGGGGTTGAATCATCAAGGAGCTCTACTCTATCCAACACAGCACAGAGGTTGGGCACGACAAAATGAGACTAAATGGCAAACTGCTGATGTTGACGCATGCGTTTCACGAGACCAACAAGGATTCATTTGTGAGAGTAATACTCTCAAAGCACAAGACCTTTGTCTTGACACCAACCAGAATGCTTGTCACTTTGAGACACATCCCGATGAAACCCCAGAGACTGTGCTTGACTATATTGGGAAAGGGTGCGTTAGCATGAGGTCTCCCTGTAGTCTTGTATTATAGACGAGAAAGGCTTGAGACCATGGCCACTCTGGGTCTCTTTGACTACAAACAACAGGGAATAAAAAGGTGAAACTGAATAGCATCAATTCCATCTGCCAATTCGTCATTTTAGAATTTGGGCCTCCAAATAGCCATACATCATAAAAGTAGTATTATTGCCAGGTTCAATGTCAGGATTCCCTGGAGACATTCAAAGGTAGCGTAGGCCAATCCGTCTGTACAGCTCATCCAAGGTTCCTGTAAGACATAAAGGAAAAGAAAATCTGCTCGGTCTTATTCGACCGACGGGGTTAAAAAGAAGGTGCGGTCCACCGGGTGCTGATCCGGTGTATCTTCCCTGAACAATCCTTGGCTTCCCATGCATAGGGATTTTTGGGAGTAGCTAGCACCATTGGCACCGTCCCATTTTGAGGCATTTTCACTAGCACAGGTAGTCCAGGGTGAAATCTTCCGGGGTATTTTCCCGGTTCATTGGCAGCCTTTGGCGAGATAATATTGGCAGGTACACAGAAAGCTTTCATTTTAGGACAGCCGTCTCCACTCCATTTGTTATTTAGTTGATAGATGGCATCATCCAATCGCAAATGCCAACCAGGTTCATGACTTTTTGCAAAACGCTTAACCAATCTATTGGTGCGTTCAACAATGCCATTAGCCTGGGGATAACAGGGAGTATGAAATACCCATCGAATCCCTTCTTCCTTGGCCCAATCTTGTACCACCGAAGCCGTAAAGTGTGAAACGTTATCACTCTGGATTTCGTCGGGAAGGGGAAGTGTGCTGAACCACCCTGTTAGGCCTTTCACTGTGTTGTCCCTCGTAGCTGGTTTGAAACTGCTGGCCATACTGAGGCTGGAGATAATCTCCACTCCTACCAGGACATATCTTTTCCCACCTGATGATCTCAAGGGCCCAATATAATCAAGCTGCCATGAATGCCACAACGCTTTCTTGTCCCGCATGTGTAAGGGAGGCGCCTTACTCGGATGATCTTTGCTGAGTCGTAGGCGACATTGTGAACAGGCAGTTACTATTTGTTCGCACAGCTTAACTGACACAAGCCACCCACCTTCCCGATACAGGTCAGGACGGCCTGTGCGGCCACGTTTAACATGTAACGATTCAAGTAAGCGTTCCCATTCCCGACCATCATCTACAATGTCAATTTGTTGCAGCCGCGTGAGGCCATCTACCTGTTGGTTGAACTGAGCAGTGATCGAGTTTGAACGATCGTGGCCTTTTACCCAAGCAACGTGCAATGGTCTCTGTCCTCCTATTTCCAACAGTTGCTTCCAATTATCTGTCTCCCAAACTGGGACTCTATTCACCTGCCAATCGTTGGCTGCCCAGTGTCCTAGCCATTCAGTGGCTCCTTTAAGAACAGCATATGAGTCAGTGTAAATGTAAGTAGCTCCATGTTGTGCAGCTAGTAGGACAGCTCTGAGTTCCCCTACCCTCCCCTATTTCAATTGCTCTTTCTCCCGTTGTTACTTCCAGTGCTACGGCCTTATATTTGCACTTATTTTTTTAACGGTGAGATGACGCACCAGTAAACCACACTCCTCTAAGATCACTGCTGTCCCTCAAAGGAGGTGCTTCTTGGATCGGAGATGGTCTGTTTGGTGGGGATTGGAACAATAGGGCACCATCTATATCCTTTGGTATCCTTGTGAAGTAGCCTTGGATACTTTAACACTGCCTTCAGAGACTGGCTTGATTTCATTAATGCCTTCTAAATAAGCATACCACTTTCGAACTGTAGGTCTCTGGGCAATGCCAGCTGGTGGTGGTGTCCCTTTAAGGACCACATCTGGGAGGCGAAAAGGTCCCAGGAAAGATCACACTCTGTTCTCTTCTTATCTGCTCTGCTCGTTGCAACGCTCGCACCAGGGACAGTAAACCCTTCTCCAGGTCTGAATAGCTGCATTCAGTATCATTGAAGGAGTGGGAGCAAAATTCTAATGGTCTCTCCGGTCCTGCTGGTCCCTTCTGCCATAAATTACAACGGGAACCATGTTCACTGAGCCCCCATTCTACATGGACAGGGTCAGTTGGATGTATGGGGCCAAGTTGTTGGAATAACCTTAGCTCCTTTATTAGTAATTGCAGAGCATTAGTGTGTTGTTCAGTCCACACCCAGGATTTACCCTTTTTTGCCAAGCTATGAAGGGGGCGAGCAATGATGGAAAAGCCAGGGATGTGTTTACGCCAATAACTTAAAGTTCCCAGGACCTGCTGTAACTCCTTCGTGCTGGAAGGATTCTGTCCATGTTCTATTTTTTCAGGGTATCCTGAGGGACAGAAGCAGCTCCCTTAATCCACCAGACCCCCAGGAATTTAACTTCCTGTGCGGGTCCCTGACACTTTGAGTCGGGTCTACGTGAGGCACCCACTAACACTTCTGCCCTAGTCATTCGCTGCTCTCCCGGCAACCAGAGGTTAATTTTTGCAGTGGGGCATGTTTTTACCACACCATCAATTCCTGTGAAGTTGACTCTGCGTCGGGTGGGATTTATACCTAGAAGTTGTGCTGTTTCGTTAGTGATTGCAGACATTTGGGCTCCGGTATCAATAATAAAATTTACCAATATCTTCCGGGGTCCAACAGGAATGACAATAACAGGTTCGGAGTCTTTATGAGAGCGCCATTGGATTGCTAGTACCTGCCCGACAGGGTTGCTCAGTGCCCTCCCCGGGGATAGGAGTGTTGTGGCTGGGACTCTGTCAAATCAATCAAGTTATGTTCCGGTGCAGAAGGCACAGTTTTCTCACGGCTTGGGGATTCTCTGGTTAGACTTTTCTCCCCAGCCGCATTATTCTTTCTAGGTAGAGATTGGACTAGCGTACGGAGATCTCCCGTAGGGTCACCGTGCAAGAATTGTCGGGGCACCCCTAATTGTAGGGCTTTACGCCACAACTCATTCCGGTCCTTATCAGGCTTAAACCTTCCCTCTGATTTAGGGTTTTGAGTGTGAGTTTGGACTTGGCGAACCTTTCGCGGGTGTTCGGAGGATTTCTCACTAGTTTGGCTGGCCCAGCCCATTCGGCGCCCATATTGATCTATTTCCTGTACATTCCAGGTGGGCATGTAGTGACGACGGCCCCGCCCATGAGCACCCCGAGCATCCCGTATACGATCTTGAGTGCGAACAAGGAACGGTTTCAGGCAACCGGGAAGACCACGGATGAGAGGGGCTAATCGATCCGGGTCGATAGGGGCTGACATTGGGGATTTCCGAAATTCCTCTCTGTCATACATGGCTTGCAGACAAGCTGCTTTCCGTACAGCCGCAAACAGATCAGAGTAGCCTGTAGCTCTAATCTCTAACGGCTCCCCCCTCTCTCGCGGATCCATACCCCCTGCCCAAAAGGCTGCTCGAGCGGTTAGGGAATAATTATGATCCCCAGGCATAGTGGTTAAAAACACTCCTGGTCCCCAAGAGTCTCCTGCTTCTTCCTCACTCAGCATAATTCTGCCCCCCCCTTCAGAAGAAACTCGCCACACATACTCAACAGCTGACTCTTCTGGTCGCCTCGAATATTTCTCCCTTATTTTTGTTAACTCGGTTGGTGTCCATGGAACGGTACGCACAGTGGTGTGAATTTCATCACCATCATCAACTGCAGTTTCAGTTTTAACCAGAGGACGTAAAGGAAAAACTTGGGATTTCAAAGTAAAAGTCCTTTCCTCCTCATCTTCTTCGTCATCCTCACTATTAGACAAAAAAATCTCCGGTCTGGGTTCCGGAATTTGGATAACACATTAACTTACGAATCTGTTGGACCTGGGTCGAGGGCTGCATTTTATCTAAGAGCCCGGTCACCCTTTCAATAACATTTTAAGTTGGCGATTTTCACTCCCAAGTTGAGCATTCCGGTTTCCTAAACATTCATTCTCACTCACAAGCTTATCGACTTGAGTTCTTAATCTTTCTCCTGTCTCCTTTTGCAAGGCTAATGATGACTTCAGCACCTCATTCTCCGATTTCAGGGTTGCATATTCTACAGCTGAAATCAGATTAGGAGCGGGGGTTTCTCTAGCTTCTTGTTGTGCACAAGATAAACAGGCGCCTAACACAGCACAAATCACACCCTTGCCTTTCCCCGCTCTGAGCTTCTGTGAAACCCGACGCTCTTCAATACGTTCCACCACTTTCTCTTCATCCTTCCAAAATTTTTGGGCCCACTCCTTCCCAGCCTGGGAAGGGGCACAATCATATTTTTGCAGCAGTTTATCCATGGCAATCCTGCCGACTACGCCAAATTCTGTTGCGTGAAACGGGGCCAAGCGGTTTTGGCAGAAGATAAACCCCCTTGCGTTCTAACACTCCTCACCGAGGTGGGAGGCCAGGTGCGGCTGGGTTTCAATTCTGAGTGATGCCCAATTCAGCACTATCAGGCCAATCGCGTTTACTATGTGTTAAACTATTACGATTTGGAGACACTAATAGTGGGCTGCACCTTCAGTCTAGTCGTGCTCCTGAACCAGCACGGCCTCTCTCAAGTTTTGGTCGCGTTCAGTGAGAAAGCGAAACGACTAGCTACTGAAACAGTGCAGTTTATTTAAACAACAGATATACAGGTTCTTTAGGATTGCCGGTGATAAATACACTGTCTGCAAAGCACGTGCAAATAAAGACATTGTTAAATAGACAAACGCGCGACAAAATTATAAACGATACAGCCTGGCTATAAATGTAGGGTAGAGATTCTCTAGAGAAATTTCTAGAGTCCCCGAGAAAGCACTCGGTGTAATCAAAGTCTTACCCAAAGGCGTCCTTATGAGGGGGAAGAAAGGCTCAGCCCGTCGACTGATCCCAGAAAACAGCGGTGGGATTCTTCGCGATGGTGTCTTCCCAGACATTCCCCCTCTCGGGCTATTTTTATATTATTTTTTTAACTTCAAAGTGGAGTTTGAGTGACTTTAGTCATATGTACTTTTATTATGATTAATGTACTCAAGGAGGAGTGTTCACACCTCGGGGGCGGATAGCCTCCGGGATGGAGGTGTGTTTTGGTACATTGTGGTGAGCAAAGTTCGCACAAAAGGACAGCATTTCATCAACATTTGACGAAATGTTGGCTCGGGTGGCGTGTAAGCCGCTTATCAGTTCCGTAGTACCATCTCGTCCCCATATCTGCTATTCGTCACAAGGGAAGGCCACGGAACAAGCGCGTTCCGTTCCATCCCTCGTGTAGTTTCGCAAACAACCTTGTACAGGGAATCACAGCTGTTGCATTCTTCGTGTGCCAGCTGCGGCTGTATTCTACCTCAGAAGCCTCTTGATTTTATGACTTTCCTTAATGTGTGAACAATGCTGTATTTTTGTATTCTTGGCCAATTTAGTAATTATTCCACAAGAACACACATTGGTTGCCGATTTATCAACGGGTCTAATCACCACAGGCCAACTGTAATTAAAACCATCTATGTAGACTCTACCAAAGCGGACAAATACAACACTGATTGTTACAAAATTATGGCGCCAAATTCAGATTGCTGGCACAATTTCACTTTCATCAAACCTACAGTAGTGTACTGTATTTGGGGCTACAAGGGCACAGAATTGTTATTTGAATTTATGATTGACTCAAATACACCTGAACTTGCTGAAATGAATCCAGAACCTACACCCCACAAACTCTCAAAGGCTCTCTCTTCTAAGAGAAAAAAAAAAAACACCTCTCTCTTTTCTAAGCCCTCCATTAGACTAACTCCTTACATTTTCAACATTGGCCCTTACGTTATTAAACACACACAGGTCAACAACAGGTACTGTTTAATCCCACATATTCCCTCAAACGAGCAGAATTGTCAATGCAGATTAAAATCTCTGCGATCAAACCCACCTGCTTACCATTCCTGAGTACATCTTATGCAGAATGGTCAGCATGGTTACGCAAACGAACTCTTGCCACTTCACACGGACGGAAGAGGGATGCGACTGGTATCTTAGGAACAGGCCTGGGAGTCTTGAATAGTATAGATGCTGAGATACTTGCCAACAAACTAGTCACAACCGCTACTGATCTGGACAAATTAAGACGTCCCCTACAGTCCTCTCTATTAGCATTGGGAAACCACCAACGGCTTTTATCGAATATATTGCCTCAATGGGAAGAAACGGGTGAAAAAGACCATCAGCTGATCACAGATGCACTTGGTACAACTCAAACCAATGTTTCCTTGGCTCTTAGTTGTATCCAAGCCCAATTGTGGATGCAATCTATGACAGCCGCAATCATAAGGGAAGGTGAAGAAGGCACCTTGCCCACCGAAATTCGAAAAGTAATATGGGATAACGCAATTGAATTTGAGAAAAAATTTCAGTCCAGGTGGTATCTGGTTAATTTCACCTACGATCCCACTGAGAGCAAAGCCACAGCTTTTGTCTTAACGATACGCAATGCCTCCGTATACACCACATACCCAATCATCGCACTGGGGTTGAATCACCAAGGAGCTCTACTCTATCCAACACAGCACAGAGGTTGGGCACGACAAAATGAGACTAAATGGCAAACTGCTGATGTTGACGCATGCGTTTCACGAGACCAACAAGGATTCATTTGTGAGAGTAATACTCTCAAAGCACAAGACCTTTGTCTTGACACCAACCAGAATGCTTGTCACTTTGAGACACATCCCGATGAAACCCCAGAGACTGTGCTTGAAAGGGTGCGTTATTGGGAAAGGGTGCGTTAGCATGAGGTCTCCCTGTAGTCTTGTATTCAGAGATGACATAGTAATCACTCAAATCTTTGTGTTTGAACTTTACTAACACAAAGTTACGGGATGCGACTTCAATTATTAAGCTCCTGTTACGTCTTTTCAATTGCTACAACCTAATTATACGTTGATTCGAGATTGTTGCCTGCCCCTATCGGAATGAATCTCTCCCTGGTGAAGAAGCTGCTAAAACACAATGAATTGAAGCGACTCTTGAAAGAGGCCCAAGAAAATAGACAGACAACTTTGATTACCGTCCATCATCAGGTTGAAGAAATACACCAAGCGTTGGAAAGAGTGAAGAGAGGCGAAGGACATAGATGGGGAGATCCTCTTTTTGGATGGTCACCGACAGTTACAGGACTTTATAACAAGATGCTTCACTCTGTTGTTGTTTTACTAATACTCACTGTATTGTGCTTTGCTTAGACAATTGTTTTGCATGTTAGACTTTGGATTATGATGAAAAGTTTAAATCGCTTGATCACTCCGCGAGAAGGATTTCCACTTGATATCCCTCACCACAAGAACACATGTGATCTTTCTTATCAGTGTTGAGTACGTCGACCTTGACTGACTGTAGACAAAGTTTTCCCTGCTGGCTCTTTGGGCGGGGGACCCATCTCCAGCCGTATGGCCATTTTTGTGCCTGGCGTGGCGCCAAGTGGGAAAGGGTGGTGTCGAGGCTGAAGGCAGCAGGAAAGCCCACAGCCCCCAGGTCTGTGGGGCTACGCAAGCGGTTCCCAAAGAGCTTTAGAACAAGGCATAGTTTTCCCTGCTGGCTCCTTCAGCGGGGAACCCATCTCCAGCCGTATGGCCATTTTTGTGCCTGGCGCGGCGCCAAGTGGGAAAGGGTGGTGTCGAGGCTGAAGGCAGCAGGAAAGCCCGCAGCCCCCAGGTCTGTGGGGCTACGCAAGCGGTTCCCAAAGAGCTTTAGAACAAGGCATAGTTTTCCCTGCTGGCTCTTTGGGCGGGGGACCCATCTCCAGCCGTATGGCCATTTTTGTGCCTGGCGCGGCGCCAAGTGGGAAAGGGTGGTGTCGAGTCTGAAGGCAGCAGGAAATCCCGCAGCCCCCAGGTCTGTGGGGCTACGCAAGCGGTTCCCAAAGAGCTTTAGAACAAGGCATAGTTTTCCCTGCTGGCTCTTTGGGCATGGGACCCATCTCCAGCCGTATGGCCATTTTTGAGCCTGGCGCGGCGCCAAGTGGGAAAGGGTGGTGTCGAGGCTGAAGGCAGCAGGAAAGCCCGCAGCCCCCAGGTCTGTGGGGCTACGCAAGCGGTTCTGAAAGAGCTTTAGAACAAGGCATAGTTTTCCCTGCTGGCTCCTTGGGCGGGGGACCCATCTCCAGCCATAGGCCATTTTTGTGACTGACGCGGTGCCAAGTGGGAAAGTGTGCTGTCGAGGCTGAAGGCAGCAAGAAAGCCTGCAGCCCCCAGGTCTGTGGGGCTACGCAAGCAGTTCCCAAAGAGCTTTAGAACAAGGCATAGTTTACCCTGCTGGCTCTTTGGGCATGGGACCCATCTCCAGCCGTATAGCTATTTTTGTGCCTGGCACGGCGCCAAGTGGGAAAGGGTGTTGTCGAGGCTGAAGGCAGCAGGAAAGCCCGCAGCCCCCAGGTCTGTGGGGCTACGCAAGCGGTTCCCAAAGAGCTTTAGAACAAGGCATAGTTTTCCCTGCTGGCTCTTTGGGCGGGGGACCCATCTCCAGCCGTATGGCCATTTTTGTGCCTGGCGCGGCGCCAAGTGGGAAAGGGTGGTGTCGAGTCTGAAGGCAGCAGGAAATCCCGCAGCCCCCAGGTCTGTGGGGCTACGCAAGCGGTTCCCAAAGAGCTTTAGAACAAGGCATAGTTTTCCCTGCTGGCTCTTTGGGCATGGGACCCATCTCCAGCCATAGGCCATTTTTGTGCCTGGCGCGGCGCCAAGTGAGAAAGGGTGGTGTCGAGGCTGAAGGCAGCAGGAGAGCCTGCAGCCCCCAAGTCTGTGGGGCTATCCAAGCGGTTCACAAAGAGCTTTAGAACAAGGCATAGTTTTCCCTGCTGGCTCTTTGGGTGGGGGACCCATCTCCAGCCGTATGGCCATTTTTGAGCCTGGCGCGGCGCCAAGTGGGAAAGGGTGGTGTCGAGGCTGAAGGCAGCAGGAAAGCCCGCAGCCCCCAGGTCTGTGGGGCTACGCAAGCGGTTCTGAAAGAGCTTTAGAACAAGGCATAGTTTTCCCTGCTGGCTCCTTGGGCGGGGGACCCATCTCCAGCCATAGGCCATTTTTGTGACTGACGCGGTGCCAAGTGGGAAAGTGTGCTGTCGAGGCTGAAGGCAGCAAGAAAGCCTGCAGCCCCCAGGTCTGGGGGCTACGCAAGCGGTTCTGAAAGAGCTTTAGAACAAGGCATAGTTTTCCCTGCTGGCTCTTTGGGCATGGGACCCATCTCCAGCCGTATAGCTATTTTTGTGCCTGGCGCGGCGCCAAGTGGGAAAGGGTGTTGTCGAGGCTGAAGGCAGCAGGAAAGCCCGCAGCCCCCAGGTCTGTGGGGCTACGCAAGCGGTTCCCAAAGAGCTTTAGAACAAGGCATAGTTTTCCCTGCTGGCTCTTTGGGCGGGGCACCAATCTCCAGCCATAGGCCATTTTTGTGCCTGGCGCGGCGCCAAGTGGGAAACGGTGGTGTCGAGGCTGAAGGCAGCAGGAGAGCCTGCAGCCCCCAGGTCTGTGGGGCTATCCAAGCGGTTCACAAAGAGCTTTAGAACAAGGCATAGTTTTCCCTGCTGACTCTTTGGGTGGGGGACCCATCTCCAGCCGTATGGCCATTTTTGAGCCTGGCGCGGCGCCAAGTGGGAAAGGGTGGCTTTGAGGCTGAAGGCAGCAGGAAAGCCCGCAGCCCCCAGGTCTGTGGGGCTACGCAAGCGGTTCCCAAAGAGCTTTAGAACAAGGCATAGTTTTCCCTGCTGGCTCCTTGGGCAGGGGACCCATCTCCAGCCATAGGCCATTTTTGTGACTGACGCGGTGCCAAGTGGGAAAGTGTGCTGTCGAGGCTGAAGGCAGCAAGAAAGCCTGCAGCCCCCAGGTCTGTGGGCCTACGCAAGCGGTTCTGAAAGAGCTTTAGAACAAGGCATAGTTTTCCCTGCTGGCTCTTTGGGCATGGGACCCATCTCCAGCCGTATAGCTATTTTTGTGCCTGGCGCGGCGCCAAGTGGGAAAGGGTGTTGTCGAGGCTGAAGGCAGCAGGAAAGCCCGCAGCCCCCAGGTCTGTGGGGCTACGCAAGCGGTTCCCAAAGAGCTTTAGAACAAGGCATAGTTTTCCCTGCTGGCTCTTTGGGCATGGGACCCATCTCCATCCATAGGCCATTTTTGTGACTGACGCGGTGCCAAAAGGGAAAGTGTGCTGTCGAGGCTGAAGGCAGCAAGAAAGCCTGCAGCCCCCAGGTCTGTGGGGCCAAGCAAGCGGTTCCCAAAGAGCTTTAGAACAAGGCATAGTTTTCCCTGCTGGCTCCTTGGGCAGGGGACCCATCTCCAGCCGTATGGCCATTTGTGTGCGTGCGAGGCACCTAGTGGGAAAGGGTGTTGTCTAGGCTGAAGGCAGCAGGAAAGCCCACAGGCCCAAGATCTGTTGGGCTACGCATGCGGTTCCCAAAGAGCTTTAGAACAAGGCATAGTTTTCCCTGCTGGCTTTTTGGGCATGGGACCCATCTCCACCCATAGGCCATTTTTGTGCCTGATAGGGCGCCAAGTGGGAAAGGGTGGCTTTGAGGCTGAAGACAGCAGGAAAGCCTGCAGCCCCCAGGTCTGTGGGGCTACGCAAGCGGTTCCCAAAGACCTTTAGAACAAGGCATAGTTTTCCCTGCTGGCTCTTTGGGCGGGGGACCCATCTCCAGCCGTATGGCTATTTTTGTGCCTGAAGCGGTGCGTAGTGGCATAGGGTGGTTTTGAGGCTGAAGGCAGCAGGAAAGCCTGCAGCCCCCACGTCTGTCGGGCCAAGCAAGCGGTTCCCAAAGAGCTTTAGAACAAGGCATAGTTTTCCCTGCTGGCTCTTTGGGCGGGGGACCCATCTCCAGCCGTATGGCCATTTTTGTGCCTGGCGCGGTGCGTAGTGGGAAAGGGTGGTGTCGAGGCTGAAGGCAGCAGCAAAGCCCGCAGCCCCCAGGTCTGTGGGGCTACGCAAGCGGTTCCCAAAGAGCTTTAGAAGAAGGCATAGTTTTCCCTGCTGGCTCTTTGGGCATGGGACCCATCTCCAGCCGTATGGACATTTTTGTCCCTGGCCCGGCGCCAAGTGGGAAAGGGTGGCTTTGAGGCTGAAGGCAGCAGGAAAGCCCGCAGCCCCCAGGTCTGTGGGGCTACGCAAGCGGTTCCCAAAGAGCTTTAGAACAAGGCATAGTTTTCCCTGCTCGCTCTTTGGGAGGGGGACCCATCTCCAGCCATATGGCCATTTTTGTGCCTGGCGAAGCCCCAAGTGCGAAAGGGTGGCTTTGAGGCTGAAGGCAGCAGGAAAGCCCGCAGCCCCCAGGTCTGTGGGGCTACGCAAGCGGTTCCCAAAGAGCTTTAGAACAAGGCATAGTTTTCCCTGCTGGCTCTTTGGGCGGGGGACCCATCTCCAGCCGTATGGCCATTTTTGTGCCTGATAGGGCGCCAAGTGGGAAAGGGTGGTGTCGAGGCTGAAGACAGCAGGAAAGCCCGCAGCCCCCAGGTCTGTGGGGCCAAGCAAGCGGTTCCCAAAGAGCTTTAGAACAAGGCATAGTTTTCCCAGCTGGCTCTTTGAGCATGGGACCCATCTCCAGCCGTATGGCCATTTTTGTCCCTGGCCCGGCGCCAAGTGGGAAAGGGTGGCTTTGAGGCTGAAGGCAGCAGGAAAGCCCGCAGCCCCCAGGTCTGTGGGGCTACGCAAGCGGTTCCCAAAGAGCTTTAGAACAAGGCATAGTTTTCCCTGCTCGCTCTTTGGGAGGGGGACCCATCTCCAGCCATATGGCCATTTTTGTGCCTGGCGAAGCCCCAAGTGCGAAAGGGTGGCTTTGAGGCTGAAGGCAGCAGGAAAGCCCGCAGCCCCCAGGTCTGTGGCGCTACGCAAGCAGTTCCCAAAGAGCTTTAGAACAAGGCATAGTTTTCCCTGCTGGCTCTTTGGGCGGGGGACCCATCTCCAGCCGTATGGCCATTTTTGTGCCTGGCGCGGTGCCAAGTGTGAAAGGGTGGCTTTGAGGCTGAAGGCAGCAGGAAAGCCCGCAGCCCCCAGGTCTGTGGGGCTACGCAAGCGGTTCCCAAAGAGCTTTAGAACAAGGCATAGTTTTCCCTGCTGGCTCTTTGGGCATGGGACCCATCTCCACCCATAGGCCATTTTTGTGCCTGATAGGGCGCCAAGTGGGAAAGGGTGGCTTTGAGGCTAAAGACAGCAGGAAAGCCTGCAGCCCCCAGGTCTGTGGGGCTACGCAAGCGGTTCCCAAAGAGCTTTAGAACAAGGCATAGTTTTCCCTGCTGGCTCTTTGGGTGGGGGACCCATCTCCAGCCGTATGGCCATTTTTGAGCCTGGAGCAGTGCCAAGTGGGAAAGGGTGGTTTTGAGGGTGAAGGCAGCAGGAAAGCCCGCAGCCCCCAGGTCTGTGGGGCTACGCAAGCGGTTCCCAAAGAGCTTTAGAACAAGGCATAGTTTTCCCTGCTGGCTCTTTGGGCGGGGGACCCATCTCCAGCCGTATGGCCATTTTTGTGCCTGGCGCGGCGCCAAGTGGGAAAGGGTGGTGTCGAGGCTGAAGGCAGCAGGAAAGCCCGCAGCCCCCACGTCTGTGGGGCCAAGCAAGCGGTTCCCAAAGAGCTTTAGAACAAGGCATAGTTTTCCCTGCTGGCTCTTTGGGCCTGGGACCCATCTCCAGCCATAGGCCATTTTTGTGCCTGGCCCGGCGCCCAGTGGGAAAGGGTGGCTTTGAGGCTTGAAGGCAGCAGGAAAGCCCGCAGCCCCCAGGTCTGTGGGGCTATGCAAGTGGTTCCCAAAGAGCTTTAGAACAAGGCATAGTTTTCCCTGCTGGCTCTCTGGGCGGGGGACCCATCTCCAGCCGTATGGCCATTTTTGTGCCTGGCGCGGTGCGTAGTGGGAAAGGGTGGTTTTGAGGCTGAAGGCAGCAGGAAAGCCCGCAGCCCCCAGGTCTGTGGGGCTACGCAAGCGGTTCCCAAAGAGCTTTAGAACAAGGCATAGTTTTCCCTGCTGGCTCTTTGGGCGGGGGACCCATCTCCAGCCGTATGGCCATTTTTGTGCCTGGCGCGGCGCCAAGTGGGTAAGGGTGGTGTCGAGGCTGAAGGCAGCAGCAAAGCCTGCAGCCCCCAGGTCTGTGGGGCCAAGCAAGCGGTTCCCAAAGAGCTTTAGAACAAGGCATAGTTTTCCCTGCTGGCTCTTTGGGCATGGGACCCATCTCCAGCCGTATGGCCATTTTTGTCCCTGGCCCGGCGCCAAGTGGGAAAGGGTGGCTTTGAGGCTGAAGGCAGCAGGAAAGCCCGCAGCCCCCAGGTCTGTGGGGCTACGCAAGCGGTTCCCAAAGAGCTTTAGAACAAGGCATAGTTTTCCCTGCTCGCTCTTTGGGCGGGGGACACATCTCCAGCCATATGGCCATTTTTGAGCCTGGCGAAGCCCCAAGTGCGAAAGGGTGGCTTTGAGGCTGAAGGCAGCAGGAAAGCCCGCAGCCCCCAGGTCTGTGGGGCTACGCAAGCGGTTCCCAAAGAGCTTTAGAACAAGGCATAGTTTTCCCTGCTGGCTCTTTGGGCGGGGGACCCATCTTCAGCCGTACGGCCATTTTTGCGCCTGGCGCGGCGCCAAGAGGGAAAGGGTGGTGTCGAGGCTAAAGGCAGCAGGAAAGCCCGCAGCCCCCAGGTCTGTGGGGCTACGCAAGCGGTTCCCAAAGAGCTTTAGAACAAGGCATAGTTTTCCCTGCTGGCTCTTTGGGCGGGGGACCCATCTCCAGCCGTATGGCCATTTTTGTGCATGGCGCAGCGCCAAGTGGGAAATGGTGGTATCGAGGCTGAAGGCAGCAGGAAAGCCCGCAGCCCCCAGGTCTGTGGGGCTACGCAAGCGGTTCCCAAAGAGCTTTAGAACAAGGCATAGTTTTCCCTGCTGGCTCTTTGGGCATGGGACCCATCTCCACCCATAGGCCATTTTTGTGCCTGATAGGGCGCCAAGTGGGAAAGGGTGGCTTTGAGGCTGAAGACAGCAGGAAAGCCTGCAGCCCCCAGGTCTGTGGGGCTACGCAAGCGGTTCCCAAAGACCTTTAGAACAAGGCATAGTTTTCCCTGCTGGCTCTTTGGGCGGGGGACCCATCTCCAGCCGTATGGCTATTTTTGTGCCTGAAGCGGTGCGTAGTGGCATAGGGTGGTTTTGAGGCTGAAGGCAGCAGGAAAGCCTGCAGCCCCCACGTCTGTGGGGCCAAGCAAGCGGTTCCAAAGAGCTTTAGAACAAGGCATAGTTTTCCCTGCTGGCTCTTTGGGCGGGGACCCATCTCCAGCCGTATGGCCATTTTGTGCCTGGCGCGGTGCGTAGTGGGAAAGGTGGTGTCGAGGCTGAAGGCAGCAGCAAAGCCTGCAGCCCCCAGGTCTGTGGGGCCAAGCAAGCGGTTCCCAAAGAGCTTTAGAAGAAGGCATAATTTTCCCTGCTGGCTCTTTGGGCATGGGACCCATCTCCAGCCGTATGGCCATTTTTGTCCCTGGCCCGGCGCCAAGTGGGAAAGGGTGGCTTTGAGGCTGAAGGCAGCAGGAAAGCCCGCAGCCCCCAGGTCTGTGGGGCTACGCAAGCGGTTCCCAAAGAGCTTTAGAACAAGGCATAGTTTTCCCTGCTCGCTCTTTGGGAGGGGGACCCATCTCCAGCCATATGGCCATTTTTGTGCCTGGCGAAGCCCAAGTGCGAAAGGGTGGCTTTGAGGCTGAAGGCAGCAGGAAAGCCCGCAGCCCCAGGTCTGTGGGGCTACGCAAGCGGTTCCCAAAGAGCTTTAGAACAAGGCATAGTTTTCCCCTGCTGGCTCTTTGGCGGGGGACCCATCTCCAGCCGTATGGCCATTTTTGGTGCCTGATAGGGCGCCAAGTGGAAAGGGTGGTGTCGAGGCTGAAGACAGCAGGAAAGCCCGCAGCCCCCACGTCTGTGGGGCCAAGCAAGCGGTTCCCAAAGAGCTTTAGAACAAGGCATAGTTTTCCCAGCTGGCTCTTTGGGCGTGGGACCCATCTCCAGACGTATGGCCATTTTTGTGCCTGGCGCGTTGCGTAGTGGGAAAGGGTGGTGTCGAGGCTGAAGGCAGCAGCAAAGCCTGCAGCCCCAGGTCCTGTGGGGCAAGCAAGCGGTTCCAAAGAGCTTTAGAACAAGGCATAGTTTTCCCTGCTGGCTCTTTGAGCATGGGACCCATCTCCAGCCGTATGGCCATTTTTGTCCCTGGCCCGGCGCCAAGTGGGAAAGGGTGGCTTTGAGGCTGAAGGCAGCAGGAAAGCCTGCAGCCCCCAGCTCTGTGGGGCCAAGCAAGCGGTTCCCAAAGAGCTTTAGAACAAGGCATAGTTTTCCCTGCTCGCTCTTTGGGAGGGGGACCCATCTCCAGCCATATGGCCATTTTTGTGCCTGGCGAAGCCCCAAGTGGGAAAGGGTGGCTTTGAGGCTGAAGGCAGCAGGAAAGGCCCGCAGCCCCCAGGTCTGTGGGGCTACGCAAGCAGTTTCCCAAAGAGCTTTAGAACAAGGCATAGTTTTCCCTGCTGGCTCTTTGGGCGGGGGACCCATCTCCAGCCGTATGGCCATTTTTGTGCCTGATAGGGCGCCAAGTGGAAAGGGTGGTTTTGAGGCTGAAGGCAGCAGGAAAGCCCGCAGCCCCCACGTGTGTGGGGCTACGCAAGCGGTTCCCAAAGAGCTTTAGAACAAGGCATAGTTTTCCCTGCTGGCTCTTTGGGTGGGGGACCCACTCTCCAGCGTATGGCCATTTTTGAGCTGGAGCAGTGCCAAGTGGAAAGGGTGGTTTTGAGGGGTGAAGGCAGCAGGAAAGCCCGCAGCCCCCAGGTCTGTGGGGCTACGCAAGCGGTTCCCAAAGAGCTTTAGAACAAGGCATAGTTTTCCCTGCTGGCTCTTTGGGCGGGGGACCCATCTCCAGCCGTATGGCCATTTTTGTGCGTGGCCAGGGGCCAAGTGGGAAAGGGTGGTGTCGAGGCTGAAGGCAGCAGGAAAGCCCGCAGCCCCCACGTCTGTGGGGCCAAGCAAGCGGTTCCCAAAGAGCTTTAGAACAAGGCATAGTTTTCCCTGCTGGCTCTTTGGGCCTGGGACCCATCTCCAGCCATAGGCCATTTTTGTGCTTGCTAGGGCGCCAAGTGGGAAAGGGTGGCTTTGAGGCTGAAGGCAGCAGGAAAGCCTGCAGCCCCCAGGTCTGTGGGGCTACGCAAGCAGTTCCCAAAGAGCTTTAGAACAAGGCATAGTTTTCCCTGCTGGCTCTTTGGGCGGGGGACCCATCTCCAGCCGTATGGCCATTTTTGTGCCTGGCACGGCGCCAAGTGGGAAAGGGTGGTGTCGAGGCTGAAGGCAGCAGCAAAGCCCGCAGCCCCCATGTCTGTAGGGCTACGCAAGTGGTTCCCAAAGAGCTTTAGAACAAGGCATAGTTTTCCCTGCTGGCTCTCTGGGCGGGGGACCCATCTCCAGCCATAGACCATTTTTGTGCCTAGCGCGGCGCCAAGTGGGAAAGGGTTGCTTTGAGGCTGAAGGCAGCAGCAAAGCCTGCAGGCCCCACGTCTGTGGGGCCACGCAAGCGGTTCCCAAAGAGCTTTAGAACAAGGCATAGTTTTCCTTGCTGGGTCTTTGGGCATGGGACCGATCTCCAGCCATAGGCCATTTTTTTACCTGATGGAGTGCCAAGTGGGAAAGGGTGGCTTTGAGGCTGAAGGCAGCAGGAAAGCCTGCAGCCCCCAGGTCTGTGGGGCTACGCAAGCGGTTCCCAAAGAGCTTTAGAACAAGGCATAGTTTTCCTTGCTGGCTCTTTGGGCATGGGCCCCATCTCCAGCCATAGGCCATTTTTGTGCCTGATGCGGCGCCAAGTGGGAAAGGGTGCTGTCGAGGCTGATGGCAGCAGGAAAGCCTGCAGCCCCCAGGTCTGTGGGGCTACGCAAGCGGTTCCCAAAGAGCTTTAGAACAAGGCATAGTTTTCCCTGCTGGCTCTTTGGGCGGGGGACCCATCTCCAGCCGTATGGCCATTTTTGTGCCTGGCACGGCGCCAAGTGGGAAAGGGTGGTGTCGAGGCTGAAGGCAGCAGCAAAGCCCGCAGCCCCCATGTCTGTAGGGCTACGCAAGCGGTTCCCAAAGAGCTTTAGAACAAGGCATAGTTTTCCCTGCTGGCTCTCTGGGCGGGGGACCCATCTCCAGCCATAGACCATTTTTGTGCCTAGCGCGGCGCCAAGTGGGAAAGGGTGGCTTTGAGGCTGAAGGCAGCAGCAAAGCCTGCAGGCCCCACGTCTGTGGGGCCACGCAAGCGGTTCCCAAAGAGCTTTAGAACAAGGCATAGTTTTCCTTGCTGGGTCTTTGGGCATGGGACCTATCTCCAGCCATAGGCCATTTTTTTACCTGATGGAGTGCCAAGTGGGAAAGGGTGGCTTTGAGGCTGAAGGCAGCAGGAAAGCCTGCAGCCCCCAGGTCTGTGGGGCTACGCAAGCGGTTCCCAAAGAGCTTTAGAACAAGGCATAGTTTTCCTTGCTGGCTCTTTGGGCATGGGCCCCATCTCCAGCCATAGGCCATTTTTGTGCCTGATAGGGCGCCAAGTGGGAAAGGGTGCTGTCGAGGCTGATGGCAGCAGGAAAGCCTGCAGCCCCCAGGTCTGTGGGGCTATGCAAGCGGTTCCCAAAGAGCTTTAGAACAAGGCATAGTTTTCCCTGCTGGCTCTTTGGGCGGGGGACCCATCTCCAGCCGTATGGCCATTTTTGTGCCTGGCGCGGCGCCAAGTGGGAAAGGGTGGTGTCGAGCCTGAAGGCAGCAGGAAAGCCCGCAGCCCCCAGGTCTGTGGGGCTACGCAAGCGGTTCCCAAAGAGCTTTAGAACAAGGCATAGTTTTCCCTGCTTGTTCTTTGGGCGGGGGACCCATCTCCAGCCGTATGGCCATTTTTGTGCCTGGCGCGGCGCCAAGTGGGAAAGGGTGGTGTCGAGGCTGAAGGCAGCAGGAAAGCCCGCAGCCCCCAGGTCTGTGGGGCTACGCAAGTGGTTCCCAAAGAGCTTTAGAACAAGGCATAGTTTTCCCTGTTGGCTCTTTTGACAGGGGACACATCTCCAGCCGTATGGCCATTTTTGAGCCTGGCGCGGCGCCAAGTGGGAAAGGGTGGTGTCGAGGCTGAAGGCAGTAGGAAAGCCCGCAGCCCCCAGGTCTGTGGGGCTATGCAAGCGGTTCCCAAAGAGCTTTAGAACAAGGCATAGTTTTCCCTGCTGGCTCTTTGGGCGGGGGACCCATCTCCAGCCATATGGCCATTTTTGTGCCTGGCGCGGCGCCAAGTGGGAAAGGGTGGTTTTGAGGCTGAAGGCAGCAGCAAAGCCGGCAGCCCCCAGGTCTGTGGGGCTACGCAAGCGGTTCCCAAAGAGCTTTAGAACAAGGCATAGTTTTCCCTGCTGGCTCTTTGGGCATGGGACCCATCTCCAGCCATAGGCCATTTTTGTGCCTGGCGCGACGCCAAGTGGGAAAGGGTGTTGTCGAGGCTGAAGGCAGCAGCAAAGCCTGCAGGCCCCACGTCTGTGGGGCCACGCAAGCGGTTCCCAAAGAGCTTTAGAACAAGGCATAGTTTTCCTTGCTGGGTCTTTGGGCATGGGACCGATCTCCAGCCATAGGCCATTTTTTTGCCTGATGGAGTGCCAAGTGTGAAAGGGTGGCTTTGAGGCTGAAGGCAGCAGGAAAGCCTGCAGCCCCCAGGTCTGTGGGGCTACGCAAGCGGTTCCCAAAGAGCTTTAGAACAAGGCATAGTTTTCCTTGCAGGCTCTTTGGGCATGGGACCCATCTCCAGCCATAGGCCATTTTTGTGCCTGATGCGGCGCCAAGTGGGAAAGGGTGGCTTTGAGGCTGAAGGCAGCAGGAAAGCCCGCAGCCCCCAGGTCTGTGCGGCTACGCAAGCGGTTCCCAAAGAGCTTTAGAACAAGGCATAATTTTCCTTGCTGGCTCTCTGGGCGGGGGACCCATCTCCAGCCGTATGGCCATTTTTGTGCCTAGCGCGACGCCAAGAGGGAAAGGGTGGCTTTGAGGCTGAAGGCAGCAGGAAAGCCCGCAGCCCCCAGGTCTGTGGGGCTACGCAAGCGGTTCCCAAAGAGCTTTAGAACAAGGCATAGTTTTCCCTGCTGGGTCTTTGGGCATGGGACCCATCTCCAGCCGTATGGCCATTTTTGTGTCTGGCGCGGCGCCAAGTGGGAAAGGGTGGTTTTGAGGCTGAAGGCAGCAGGAAAGCCCGCAGCCCCCAGGTCTTTGGGGCTACGCAAGCGGTTCCCAAAGAGCTTTAGAACAAGGCATAGTTTTCCCTGCTGGCTCTTTGGGCGGGGGACCCATCTCCAGCCGTATGGCCATTTTTGTGCCTGGCACGGCGCCAAGTGGGAAAGGGTGGTGTCGAGGCTGAAGGCAGCAGGAAAGCCCGCAGCCCCCATGTCTGTAGGGCTACGCAAGCGGTTCCCAAAGAGCTTTAGAACAAGGCATAGTTTTCCCTGCTGGCTCTCTGGGCGGGGGACCCATCTCCAGCCATAGACCATTTTTGTGCCTAGCGCGGCGCCAAGTGGGAAAGGGTGGCTTTGAGGCTGAAGGCAGCAGCAAAGCCTGCAGGCCCCACGTCTGTGGGGCCACGCAAGCGGTTCCCAAAGAGCTTTAGAACAAGGCATAGTTTTCCTTGCTGGGTCTTTGGGCATGGGACCGATCTCCAGCCATAGATCATTTTTTTACCTGATGGAATGCCAAGTGGGAAAGGGTGGCTTTGAGGCTGAAGGCAGCAGGAAAGCCTGGAGCCCCCAGGTCTGTGGGGCTACGCAAGCGGTTCCCAAAGAGCTTTAGAACAAGGCATAGTTTTCCTTGCTGGCTCTTTGGGCATGGGACCCATCTCCAGCCATAGGCCATTTTTGTGCCTGATGCGGCGCCAAGTGGGAAAGGGTGGCTTTGAGGCTGAAGGCAGCAGGAAAGCCCACAGCCCCCAGGTCTGTGCGGCTACGCAAGCGGTTCCCAAAGAGCTTTAGAACAAGGCATAATTTTCCTTGCTGGCTCTCTGGGCGGGGGACCCATCTCCAGCCGTATGGCCATTTTTGTGCCTAGCGCGACGCCAAGTGGGAAAGGGTGGCTTTGAGGCTGAAGGCAGCAGCAAAGCCTGCAGCCCCCAGGTCTGTGGGGCTACGCAAGCGGTTCCCAAAGAGCTTTAGAACAAGGCATAGTTTTCCCTGCTGGGTCTTTGGGCATGGGACCCATCTCCAGCCGTATGGCCATTTTTGTGCCTGGCGCGGCGCCAAGTGGGAAAGGGTGGTGTCGAGGCTGAAGGCAGCAGGAAAGCCCGCAGCCCCCAGGTCTGTGGGGCTACGCAAGCGGTTCCCAAAGAGCTTTAGAACAAGGCATAGTTTTCCCTGCTGGCTCTTTGGGCGGGGGACCCATCTCCAGCCGTATGGCCATTTTTGTGCCTGGCGCGGTGCGTAGTGGGAAAGGGTGGTTTTGAGGCTGAAGGCAGCAGGAAAGCCTGCAGCCCCCAGGTCTGTGGGGCCAAGCAAGCGGTTCCCAAAGAGCTTTAGAACAAGGCATAGTTTTCCCTGATGGCTCTTTGGGCATGGGACCCATCTCCAGCCATAGGCCATTTTTGTGCCTGATAGGGCGCCAAGTGGGAAAGGGTGGCTTTGAGGCTGAAGGCAGCAGGAAAGCCTGCAGCCCCCAGGTCTGTGGGGCTACGCAAGCGGTTCCCAAAGAGCTTTAGAAGAAGGCATAGTTTTCCCTGCTGGCTCTTTGGACGGGGGACCCATTTCCAGCCGTATGGCCATTTTTGTGCCTGGCGCGGTGCGTAGTGGTAAAGGGTGGTTTTGACGCTGAAGGCAGCAGGAAACCCCGCAGCCCCCAGGTCTGTGCGGCTACGCAAGTGGTTCCCAAAGAGCTTTAGAACAAGGCATAGTTTTCCCTGCTGGCTCTTTGGGCGGGGGACCCATCTCCAGCCGTATGGCCATTTTTGTGCCTGGCGCGGCGCCAAGTGGGAAAGGGTGGTTTTGAGGCTGAAGGCAGCAGCAAAGCCTGCAGCCCCCAGGTCTGTGGGGCCAAGCAAGCGGTTCCCAAAGAGCTTTAGAACAAGGCATAGTTTTCCCTGCTGGCTCTTTGGGCATGGGATCCATCTCCAGCCGTATGGCCATTTTTGTGCCTAGCGCGACGCCAAGTGGGAAAGGGTGCTTTGAGGCTGAAGGCAGCAGCAAAGCCCGCAGCCCCCAGGTCTGTGGGGCTACGCAAGCGGTTCCCAAAGAGCTTTAGAACAAGGCATAGTTTTCCCTGCTGGGTCTTTGGGCATGGGACCCATCTCCAGCCATAGGCCATTTTGGTGCCTGGCGCTACGCCAAGTGGGAAAGGGTGGCTTTGAGGCTGAAGGCAGCAGGAAAGCCCGCAGCCCCCAGGTCTGTGGGGCTACGCAAGCGGTTCCCAAAGAGCTTTAGAACAAGGCATAATTTTCCTTGCTGGCTCTCTGGGCGGGGGACCCATCTCCAGCCGTATGGCCATTTTTGTGCCTGGCGCGGCGCCAAGTGGGAAAGGGTGGTGTCGAGGCTGAAGGCAGCAGGAAAGCCCGCAGCCCCCAGGTCTGTGGGGCTACACAAGCGGTTCCCAAAGAGCTTTAGAACAAGGCATAGTTTTCCCTGCTGGCTCTTTGGGCGGGGGACCCATCTCCAGCCGTATGGCCATTTTTGTGCCTGGCGCGGCGCCAAGTGGGAAAGGGTGGTTTTGAGGCTGAAGGCAGCAGGAAAGCCTGCAGCCCCCAGGTCTGTGGGGCTACGCAAGCGGTTCCCAAAGAGCTTTAGAAGAAGGCATAGTTTTCCCTGCTGGCTCTTTGGACGGGGGACCCATTTCCAGCCGTATGGCCATTTTTGTGCCTGGCGCGGTGCGTAGTGGTAAAGGGTGGTTTTGACGCTGAAGGCAGCAGCAAAGCCCGCAGCCCCCAGGTCTGTGCGGCTACGCAAGCGGTTCCCAAAGAGCTTTAGAACAAGGCATAGTTTTCCCTGCTGGCTCTTTGGGCGGGGGACCCATCTCCAGCCGTATGGCCATTTTTGTGCCTGGCGCGGCGCCAAGTGGGTAAGGGTGGTGTCGAGGCTGAAGGCAGCAGCAAAGCCTGCAGCCCCCAGGTCTGTGGGGCCAAGCAAGCGGTTCCCAAAGAGCTTTAGAACAAGGCATAGTTTTCCCTGCTGGCTCTTTGGGCATGGGACCCATCTCCAGCCATAGGCCATTTTTGTGCCTGGCGCGGCGCCAAGTGGGAAAGGGTGGCTTTGAGGCTGAAGGCAGCAGGAAAGCCTGCAGCCCCCAAGTCTCTGGGGCTACGCAAGCAGTTCCCAAAGAGCTTTAGAACAAGGCATAATTTTCCCTGCTGGCTCTCTGGGCGGGGGACCCATCTCCAGCCATAGGCCGTTTTTGTGCCTGGCGCGGCGCCAAGTGGGAAAGGGTGCTGTCGAGGCTGAAGGCAGCAGCAAAGCCTGCAGCCCCCAGGTCTGTGGGGCTATGCAAGCGGTTCCCAAAGAGCTTTAGAACAAGGCATAGTTTTCCCTGCTGGCTCTTTGGGCGGGGGACCCATCTCCAGCCGTATGGCCATTTTTGTGCCTGGCACGGCGCCAAGTGGGAAAGGGTGGTGTCGAGGCTGAAGGCAGCAGGAAAGCCCGCAGCCCCCATGTCTGTAGGGCTACGCAAGCGGTTCCCAAAGAGCTTTAGAACAAGGCATAGTTTTCCCTGCTGGCTCTCTGGGCGGGGGACCCATCTCCAGCCATAGACCATTTTTGTGCCTAGCGCGGCGCCAAGTGGGAAAGGGTGGCTTTGAGGCTGAAGGCAGCAGCAAAGCCCGCAGCCCCCAGGTCTGTGGGGCTACACAAGCGGTTCCCAAAGAGCTTTAGAACAAGGCATAGTTTTCCCTGATGGCTCTTTGGCCATGGGACCCATCTCCAGCCATAGGCCATTTTTTTACCTGATGGAGTGCCAAGTGGGAAAGGGTGGCTTTGAGGCTGAAGGCAGCAGGAAAGCCCGCAGCCCCCAGGTCTGTGGGGCTACGCAAGCGGTTCCCAAAGAGCTTTAGAACAAGGCATAGTTTTCCTTGCTGGCTCTTTGGGCATGGGCCCCATCTCCAGCCATAGGCCATTTTTGTGCCTGATGCGGCGCCAAGTGGGAAAGGGTGGCTTTGAGGCTGAAGGCAGCAGGAAAGCCCGCAGCCCCCAGGTCTGTGCGGCTACGCAAGCGGTTCCCAAAGAGCTTTAGAACAAGGCATAATTTTCCTTGCTGGCTCTCTGGGCGGGGGACCCATCTCCAGCCGTATGGCCATTTTTGTGCCTGGCGCGGCGCCAAGTGGGAAAGGGTGGTGTCGAGGCTGAAGGCAGCAGGAAAGCCCGCAGCCCCCAGGTCTGTGGGGCTACGCAAGCGGTTCCCAAAGAGCTTTAGAACAAGGCATAGTTTTCCCTGCTGGCTCTTTGGGCGGGGGACCCATCTCCAGCCGTATGGCCATTTTTGTGCCTGGCGCGGTGCGTAGTGGGAAAGGGTGGTTTTGAGGCTGAAGGCAGCAGGAAAACCTGCAGCCCCCAGGTCTGTGCGGCCAAGCAAGCGGTTCCCAAAGAGCTTTAGAACAAGGCATAGTTTTCCCTGATGGCTCTTTGGGCATGGGACCCATCTCCAGCCATAGGCCATTTTTGTGCCTGATAGGGCGCCAAGTGGGAAAGGGTGGCTTTGAGGCTGAAGGCAGCAGGAAAGCCTGCAGCCCCCAGGTCTGTGGGGCTACGCAAGCGGTTCCCAAAGAGCTTTAGAAGAAGGCATAGTTTTCCCTGCTGGCTCTTTGGACGGGGGACCCATTTCCAGCCGTATGGCCATTTTTGTGCCTGGCGCGGTGCGTAGTGGTAAAGGGTGGTTTTGACGCTGAAGGCAGCAGCAAAGCCCGCAGCCCCCAGGTCTGTGCGGCTACGCAAGCGGTTCCCAAAGAGCTTTAGAACAAGGCATAGTTTTCCCTGCTGGCTCTTTGGGCGGGGGACCCATCTCCAGCCGTATGGCCATTTTTGTGCCTGGCGCGGCGCCAAGTGGGAAAGGGTGGTTTTGAGGCTGAAGGCAGCAGCAAAGCCTGCAGCCCCCAGGTCTGTGGGGCCAAGCAAGAGGTTCCCAAAGAGCTTTAGAACAAGGCATAGTTTTCCCTGCTGGCTCTTTGGGCATGGGACCCATCTCCAGCCATAGGCCATTTTTGTGCCTGGCGCGGCGCCAAGTGGGAAAGGGTGGCTTTGAGGCTGAAGGCAGCAGCAAAGCCTGCAGGCCCCACGTCTGTGGGGCCACGCAAGCGGTTCCCAAAGAGCTTTAGAACAAGGCATAGTTTTCCCTGCTGGGTCTTTGGGCATGGGACCGATCTCCAGCCATAGGCCATTTTTTTGCCTGATGGAGTGCCAAGTGTGAAAGGGTGGCTTTGAGGCTGAAGGCAGCAGGAAAGCCTGCAGCCCCCAGGTCTGTGGGGCTACGCAAGCGGTTCCCAAAGAGCTTTAGAACAAGGCATAATTTTCCTTGCTGGCTCTCTGGGCGGGGGACCCATCTCCAGCCGTATGGCCATTTTTGTGCCTAGCGCGACGCCAAGTGGGAAAGGGTGGCTTTGAGGCTGAAGGCAGCAGCAAAGCCCGCAGCCCCCAGGTCTGTGGGGCTACGCAAGCGGTTCCCAAAGAGCTTTAGAACAAGGCATAGTTTTCCCTGCTGGGTCTTTGGGCGGGGGACCCATCTCCAGCCGTATGGCCATTTTTGTGCCTGGCGCGGCGCCAAGTGGGAAAGGGTGGTTTTGAGGCTGAAGGCAGCAGGAAAGCCTGCAGCCCCCAGGTCTGTGGGGCTACGCAAGCGGTTCCCAAAGAGCTTTAGAAGAAGGCATAGTTTTCCCTGCTGGCTCTTTGGACGGGGGACCCATTTCCAGCCGTATGGCCATTTTTGTGCCTGGCGCGGTGCGTAGTGGTAAAGGGTGGTTTTGACGCTGAAGGCAGCAGCAAAGCCCGCAGCCCCCAGGTCTGTGCGGCTACGCAAGCGGTTCCCAAAGAGCTTTAGAACAAGGCATAGTTTTCCCTGCTGGCTCTTTGGGCGGGGGACCCATCTCCAGCCGTATGGCCATTTTTGTGCCTGGCGCGGCGCCAAGTGGGTAAGGGTGGTGTCGAGGCTGAAGGCAGCAGCAAAGCCTGCAGCCCCCAGGTCTGTGGGGCCAAGCAAGCGGTTCCCAAAGAGCTTTAGAACAAGGCATAGTTTTCCCTGCTGGCTCTTTGGGCATGGGACCCATCTCCAGCCATAGGCCATTTTTGTGCCTGGCGCGGCGCCAAGTGGGAAAGGGTGGCTTTGAGGCTGAAGGCAGCAGGAAAGCCTGCAGCCCCCAAGTCTCTGGGGCTACGCAAGCAGTTCCCAAAGAGCTTTAGAACAAGGCATAATTTTCCCTGCTGGCTCTCTGGGCGGGGGACCCATCTCCAGCCATAGGCCGTTTTTGTGCCTGGCGCGGCGCCAAGTGGGAAAGGGTGCTGTCGAGGCTGAAGGCAGCAGCAAAGCCTGCAGCCCCCAGGTCTGTGGGGCTATGCAAGCGGTTCCCAAAGAGCTTTAGAACAAGGCATAGTTTTCCCTGCTGGCTCTTTGGGCGGGGGACCCATCTCCAGCCGTATGGCCATTTTTGTGCCTGGCACGGCGCCAAGTGGGAAAGGGTGGTGTCGAGGCTGAAGGCAGCAGGAAAGCCCGCAGCCCCCATGTCTGTAGGGCTACGCAAGCGGTTCCCAAAGAGCTTTAGAACAAGGCATAGTTTTCCCTGCTGGCTCTCTGGGCGGGGGACCCATCTCCAGCCATAGACCATTTTTGTGCCTAGCGCGGCGCCAAGTGGGAAAGAGTGGCTTTGAGGCTGAAGGCAGCAGCAAAGCCCGCAGCCCCCAGGTCTGTGGGGCTACACAAGCGGTTCCCAAAGAGCTTTAGAACAAGGCATAGTTTTCCCTGATGGCTCTTTGGCCATGGGACCCATCTCCAGCCATAGGCCATTTTTTTACCTGATGGAGTGCCAAGTGGGAAAGGGTGGCTTTGAGGCTGAAGGCAGCAGGAAAGCCCGCAGCCCCCAGGTCTGTGGGGCTACGCAAGCGGTTCCCAAAGAGCTTTAGAACAAGGCATAGTTTTCCTTGCTGGCTCTTTGGGCATGGGCCCCATCTCCAGCCATAGGCCATTTTTGTGCCTGATGCGGCGCCAAGTGGGAAAGGGTGGCTTTGAGGCTGAAGGCAGCAGGAAAGCCCGCAGCCCCCAGGTCTGTGCGGCTACGCAAGCGGTTCCCAAAGAGCTTTAGAACAAGGCAAAATTTTCCTTGCTGGCTCTCTGGGCGGGGGACCCATCTCCAGCCGTATGGCCATTTTTGTGCCTGGCGCGGCGCCAAGTGGGAAAGGGTGGTGTGGAGGCTGAAGGCAGCAGGAAAGCCCGCAGCCCCCAGGTCTGTGGGGCTACGCAAGCGGTTCCCAAAGAGCTTTAGAACAAGGCATAGTTTTCCCTGCTGGCTCTTTGGGCGGGGGACCCATCTCCAGCCGTATGGCCATTTTTGTGCCTGGCGCGGTGCGTAGTGGGAAAGGGTGGTTTTGAGGCTGAAGGCAGCAGGAAAACCTGCAGCCCCCAGGTCTGTGCGGCCAAGCAAGCGGTTCCCAAAGAGCTTTAGAACAAGGCATAGTTTTCCCTGATGGCTCTTTGGGCATGGGACCCATCTCCAGCCATAGGCCATTTTTGTGCCTGATAGGGCGCCAAGTGGGAAAGGGTGGCTTTGAGGCTGAAGGCAGCAGGAAAGCCTGCAGCCCCCAGGTCTGTGGGGCTACGCAAGCGGTTCCCAAAGAGCTTTAGAAGAAGGCATAGTTTTCCCTGCTGGCTCTTTGGACGGGGGACCCATTTCCAGCCGTATGGCCATTTTTGTGCCTGGCGCGGTGCGTAGTGGTAAAGGGTGGTTTTGACGCTGAAGGCAGCAGCAAAGCCCGCAGCCCCCAGGTCTGTGCGGCTACGCAAGCGGTTCCCAAAGAGCTTTAGAACAAGGCATAGTTTTCCTTGCTGGGTCTTTGGGCATGGGACCGATCTCCAGCCATAGATCATTTTTTTACCTGATGGAGTGCCAAGTGGGAAAGGGTGGCTTTGAGGCTGAAGGCAGCAGGAAAGCCTGCAGCCCCCAGGTCTGTGGGGCTACGCAAGCGGTTCCCAAAGAGCTTTAGAACAAGGCATAGTTTTCCTTGCTGGCTCTTTGGGCATGGGCCCCATCTCCAGCCATAGGCCATTTTTGTGCCTGATGCGGCGCCAAGTGGGAAAGGGTGGCTTTGAGGCTGAAGGCAGCAGGAAAGCCCGCAGCCCCCAGGTCTGTGCGGCTACGCAAGCGGTTCCCAAAGAGCTTTAGAACAAGGCAAAATTTTCCTTGCTGGCTCTCTGGGCGGGGGACCCATCTCCAGCCGTATGGCCATTTTTGTGCCTAGCGCGACGCCAAGTGGGAAAGGGTGGCTTTGAGGCTGAAGGCAGCAGCAAAGCCTGCAGCCCCCAGGTCTGTGGGGCTACGCAAGCGGTTCCCAAAGAGCTTTAGAACAAGGCATAGTTTTCCCTGCTGGGTCTTTGGGCATGGGACCCATCTCCAGCCATAGGCCATTTTTGTGCCTGGCGCGACACCAAGTGGGAAAGGGTGGCTTTGAGGCTGAAGGCAGCAGGAAAGCCCGCAGCGCCAGGTCTGTGGGGCTACGCAAGCGGTTCCCAAAGAGCTTTAGAACAAGGCATAATTTTCCTTGCTGGCTCTCTGGGCGGGGGACCCATCTCCAGCCGTATGGCCATTTTTGTGCCTGGCGCGGCGCCAAGTGGGAAAGGGTGGTGTCGAGGCTGAAGGCAGCAGGAAAGCCCGCAGCCCCCAGGTCTGTGGGGCTACGCAAGCGGTTCCCAAAGAGCTTTAGAACAAGGCATAGTTTTCCCTGCTGGCTCTTTGGGCGGGGGACCCATCTCCAGCCGTATGGCCATTTTTGTGCCTGGCGCGGCGCCAAGTGGGAAAGGGTGGTTTTGAGGCTGAAGGCAGCAGGAAAGCCTGCAGCCCCCAGGTCTGTGGGGCCAAGCAAGCGGTTCCCAAAGAGCTTTAGAACAAGGCATAGTTTTCCCTGATGGCTCTTTGGGCATGGGACCCATCTCCAGCCATAGGCCATTTTTGTGCCTGATAGGGCGCCAAGTGGGAAAGGGTGGCTTTGAGGCTGAAGGCAGCAGGAAAGCCTGCAGCCCCCAGGTCTGTGGGGCTACGCAAGCGGTTCCCAAAGAGCTTTAGAAGAAGGCATAGTTTTCCCTGCTGGCTCTTTGGACGGGGGACCCATTTCCAGCCGTATGGCCATTTTTGTGCCTGGCGCGGTGCGTAGTGGTAAAGGGTGGTTTTGACGCTGAAGGCAGCAGGAAAGCCCGCAGCCCCCAGGTCTGTGCGGCTACGCAAGCGGTTCCCAAAGAGCTTTAGAACAAGGCATAGTTTTCCCTGCTGGCTCTTTGGGCGGGGGACCCATCTCCAGCCGTATGGCCATTTTTGTGCCTGGCGCGGCGCCAAGTGGGAAAGGGTGGTTTTGAGGCTGAAGGCAGCAGCAAAGCCTGCAGCCCCCAGGTCTGTGGGGCCAAGCAAGCGGTTCCCAAAGAGCTTTAGAACAAGGCATAGTTTTCCCTGCTGGCTCTTTGGGCATGGGACCCATCTCCAGCCATAGGCCATTTTTGTGCCTGGCGCGGCGCCAAGTGGGAAAGGGTGGCTTTGAGGCTGAAGGCAGCAGCAAAGCCTGCAGGCCCCACGTCTGTGGGGCCACGCAAGCGGTTCCCAAAGAGCTTTAGAACAAGGCATAGTTTTCCTTGCTGGGTCTTTGGGCATGGGACCGATCTCCAGCCATAGGCCATTTTTTTGCCTGATGGAGTGCCAAGTGGGAAAGGGTGGCTTTGAGGCTGAAGGCAGCAGGAAAGCCTGCAGCCCCCAGGTCTGTGGGGCTACGCAAGCGGTTCCCAAAGAGCTTTAGAACAAGGCATAGTTTTCCTTGCTGGCTCTTTGGGCATGGGACCCATCTCCAGCCATAGGCCATTTTTGTGCCTGATGCGGCGCCAAGTGGGAAAGGGTGGCTTTGAGGCTGAAGGCAGCAGGAAAGCCCGCAGCCCCCAGGTCTGTGGGGCTACGCAAGCGGTTCCCAAAGAGCTTTAGAACAAGGCATAGTTTTCCCTGCTGGGTCTTTGGGCATGGGACCCATCTCCAGCCATAGGCCATTTTTGTGCCTGGCGCGACGCCAAGTGGGAAAGGGTGGCTTTGAGGCTGAAGGCAGCAGGAAAGCCCGCAGCCCCCAGGTCTGTGGGGCTACGCAAGCGGTTCCCAAAGAGCTTTAGAACATGGCATAATTTTCCTTGCTGGCTCTCTGGGCGGGGGACCCATCTCCAGCCGTATGGCCATTTTTGTGCCTGGCGCGGCGCCAAGTGGGAAAGGGTGGCTTTGAGGCTGAAGGCAGCAGGAAAGCCCGCAGCCCCCAGGTCTGTGGGGCTACGCAAGCGGTTCCCAAAGAGCTTTAGAACAAGGCATAGTTTTCCCTGCTGGCTCTTTGGGCGGGGGACCCATCTCCAGCCGTATGGCCATTTTTGTGCCTGGCGCGGCGCCAAGTGGGAAAGGGTGGTTTTGAGGCTGAAGGCAGCAGGAAAGCCTGCAGCCCCCAGGTCTGTGGGGCTACGCAAGCGGTTCCCAAAGAGCTTTAGAAGAAGGCATAGTTTTCCCTGCTGGCTCTTTGGACGGGGGACCCATTTCCAGCCGTATGGCCATTTTTGTGCCTGGCGCGGTGCGTAGTGGTAAAGGGTGGTTTTGACGCTGAAGGCAGCAGGAAAGCCCGCAGCCCCCAGGTCTGTGCGGCTACGCAAGCGGTTCCCAAAGAGCTTTAGAACAAGGCATAGTTTTCCCTGCTGGCTCTTTGGGCGGGGGACCCATCTCCAGCCGTATGGCCATTTATGTGCCTGGCGCGGCGCCAAGTGGGAAAGGGTGGTTTTGAGGCTGAAGGCAGCAGCAAAGCCTGCAGCCCCCAGGTCTGTGGGGCCAAGCAAGCGGTTCCCAAAGAGCTTTAGAACAAGGCATAGTTTTCCCTGCTGGCTCTTTGGGCATGGGACCCATCTCCAGCCATAGGCCATTTTTGTGCCTGGCGCGGCGCCAAGTGGGAAAGGGTGGCTTTGAGGCTGAAGGCAGCAGGAAAGCCTGCAGCCCCCAGGTCTGTGGGGCTACGCAAGCGGTTCCCAAAGAGCTTTAGAACAAGGCATAGTTTTCCTTGCTGGCTCTTTGGGCATGGGCCCCATCTCCAGCCATAGGCCATTTTTGTGCCTGATGCGGCGCCAAGTGGGAAAGGGTGGCTTTGAGGCTGAAGGCAGCAGGAAAGCCCGCAGCCCCCAGGTCTGTGCGGCTACGCAAGCGGTTCCCAAAGAGCTTTAGAACAAGGCAAAATTTTCCTTGCTGGCTCTCTGGGCGGGGGACCCATCTCCAGCCGTATGGCCATTTTTGTGCCTAGCGCGACGCCAAGTGGGAAAGGGTGGCTTTGAGGCTGAAGGCAGCAGCAAAGCCTGCAGCCCCCAGGTCTGTGGGGCTACGCAAGCGGTTCCCAAAGAGCTTTAGAACAAGGCATAGTTTTCCCTGCTGGGTCTTTGGGCATGGGACCCATCTCCAGCCATAGGCCATTTTTGTGCCTGGCGCGACACCAAGTGGGAAAGGGTGGCTTTGAGGCTGAAGGCAGCAGGAAAGCCCGCAGCGCCAGGTCTGTGGGGCTACGCAAGCGGTTCCCAAAGAGCTTTAGAACAAGGCATAATTTTCCTTGCTGGCTCTTTGGGCGGGGGACCCATCTCCAGCCGTATGGCCATTTTTGTGCCTAGCGCGGCGCCAAGTGGGAAAGGGTGGCTTTGAGGCTGAAGGCAGCAGCAAAGCCTGCAGGCCCCACGTCTGTGGGGCCACGCAAGCGGTTCCCAAAGAGCTTTAGAACAAGGCATAGTTTTCCCTGCTGGCTCTTTGGGCGGGGGACCCATCTCCAGCCGTATGGCCATTTTTGTGCATGGCGCAGCGCCAAGTGGGAAATGGTGGTATCGAGGCTGAAGGCAGCAGGAAAGCCCGCAGCCCCCAGGTCTGTGGGGCTACGCAAGCGGTTCCCAAAGAGCTTTAGAACAAGGCATAGTTTTCCCTGCTGGCTCTTTGGGCATGGGACCCATCTCCACCCATAGGCCATTTTTGTGCCTGATAGGGCGCCAAGTGGAAAGGGTGGCTTTGAGGCTGAAGACAGCAGGAAAGCCTGCAGCCCCCAGGTCTGTGGGGCTACGCAAGCGGTTCCCAAAGAGCTTTAGAACAAGGCATAGTTTTCCCTGCTGGCTCTTTGGGTGGGGGACCCATCTCCAGCCGTATGGCTATTTTTGTGCCTGACGCGGTGCGTAGTGGCATAGGGTGGTTTTGAGGCTGAAGGCAGCAGGAAAGCCCGCAGCCCCTACGTCTGTGGGGCTACGCAAGCGGTTCCCAATGAGCTTTAGAACAAGGCATAGTTTTCCCTGCTGGCTCTTTTGGCAGGGGGACCCATCTCCAGCCGTATGGCCATTTTTGTCCCTGGCCCGGCGCCAAGTGGGAAAGGGTGGTGTTGAGGCTGAAGGCAGCAGCAAAGACTGCAGCCCCCAGGTCTGTGGGGCCAAGCAAGCGGTTCCCAAAGAGCTTTAGAACAAGGCATAGTTTTCCCAGCTGGCTCTTTGGGCGGGGGACCCATCTCCAGCCGTATGGCCATTTTTGTGCCTGGCACGGCGCCAAGTGGGAAAGGGTGGTTTTGAGGCTGAAGGCAGCAGCAAAGCCCGCAGCCCCCAGGTCTGTGGGGCTACGCAAGCGGTTCCCAAAGAGCTTTAGAACAAGGCATAGTTTTACCTGCTGGCTCTTTTGGCAGGGGACCCATCTCCAGTCGTATGGCCATTTTTGTGCCTGGCGCGGCGCCACGTGGGAAAGGGTGATTTTGAGGCTGAAGGCGTCACGAAAGCCTGCCGTCCGAGGGTTTCTTAATGACTTTTCTTAATGATGTCTCCACAGTGTGAAGTTTTGCAGGATTTGAAAAAGTAATAGACACAGTGAAATTGAGTCTATTGGAAACTTCCATACTTTTCCCTCCCTCTAAAATCTCTGGTGTCCTGTAGTATCCACTGCCTGCAACTGCTGTTGCAGGAGCAGACAGATTGGTATCAAATTTAGAAAAAAAGGGACATCATTAAGAGGATTCACTCGCCTTATTTTTCACCGGTGTGGCCAGTAAAGAAACCAAAAAGGCAATGGCGTTTCACAGTAGATTACGGAAAATTAAACGCCAACACTGCACCTCTGACCGCTGCTGTTCCGAATATCGCGGAAATTGTGACAATGATAAAAGGAGCTGCCCATCCTTGCAGGGTTGCCTTAGATTTTAAAGACATATTTTTTTATGATTCTCCTCCTTGAGCAGGACAAAGCGCAGTTTGCATTCACATGGAAAGGAGTGCAATATACCTTTAACCGCTTTCCACAAGGATACAAACATTCCCCCACTATTGCCCATAATGCTTTGGCTAAAGTGCTATCAGAGATTCCTGTTTCACAGGGATGTACAGTATACCAATATATTATTGATGACATCTTAATAGGGGAGAGAACCAAGAAAGTGTACAAGACATGATGGAAAACATCCGAAAAACATTATCAGATTTCGGATTGGAAATTCCCGACTCAAAGTGTCAGGGACCCGCACAGGAAGTTAAATTCCTGGGGGTCTGGTGGATTAAGGGAGCTGCTTCTGTCCCTCAGGATACCCTGAAAAAATAGAACATGGACAGAATCCTTCCAGCACGAAGGAGTTACAGCAAGTCCTGGGAACTTTAAGTTATTAGCGTAAACACATCCCTGGCTTTTCCATCATTGCTCGCCCCCTTTATTGTTTGCTCAAAAAAGGTAAATCCTGGGAGTCGACTGAACAACACACTAATGCACTAGAATTGCTAATAAAAGAGCTAAGGTTATTCCAACAACTTGGCCCCATACATCCAACTGACCCTGTCCATGTAGAATGGGGGCTCAGTGAACATGGTTCCCATTGTAATTTATGCCAGAAGGGACCAGCAGGACCGGAGAGACCATTAGAATTTAGCTCTCACGCCTTTAATGATACTGAGAGCAGCTATTCAGACCTGGAGAAGGGTTTACTGTCCCTGGTGCGAGCATTGCAACGAGCAGAGCAGATAAGGAGACAACAGAGCGTGATTGTTCGGGGCCCTTTTCGCCTCCCAGATGTGGTCCTTAAAGGGACACCACCACCAGCTGGCATTCCCCAGAAACCCACAGTTCGAAAGTGGTATGCTTATTTAGAAGGCATTAATGATATCATGCCAGTCTCTGAAGGTAGTATCAAAGTATCCATGCTCCAGAAGGATAGAGATGGTGCCCTATTGTTCCAATCCCCACCAAACAGACCATCTCCAATCCAAGAAGCACCTCCTCTGAAAGCAGGCAGTGATCTTACAGGAGTGTGGTTTACTGGTGTGTCATCTCACCGTGAGAACAGCAAGTGGAAATACAAGGCCGTAGCACTGGAAGTAGCAACGGGGGAAAGAGCAATTGAAACAGGAGAAGGTAGGGCACAAGTAGGGGAACTCAGAGCCGTCCTACTAGCTGCACAACATGGAGCTACTTACATTTACACTGACTCATATGCTGTTTTTAAAGGAGCCACTGAATGGCTAGGACACTGGGCAGCCAATGATTGGCAGGTGAATAGAGTCCCAATCTGGGAGACAGACAGTTGGAAGCAACTGTTGGAAATAGGAGGACAGAGACCATTGCACATTGCTTGGGTAAAAGGCCACGATCGTTCAAACTCGATCACTGCTCAGTTCAACCAACAGGTAGATAGCCTCACGCGGCTACAACAAATTGACACTGTAGATGATGGTCGGGAATGGTTACATATTAAGCCTGGCCATACAGGCCGTGCTGATCTGTATCAGGAAGGTCTAGCCCGGGGGTGGCCTGTGTCGGTTAAGCTGTGCGAACAAGTAGTAACTGCCTGGTCACAATGTCGCCTACGACTCAGCAAAGATCATCCGAGTAAGGCGCCTCCCTTACACATGCGGGACAAGAAAATGTTGTGGCATTCATGGCAGATTGATTATATTGGGCCCTTGAGATCATCAGGTGGGAAAAGATATGTCCTAGTCGGAGTGGAGATTATCTCCAGCCTCAGTATGGCCACTGGCTTCAAATCAGCTGCTGGGGACAACACAGTGAAAGGCCTAAAAGGGTGGTTCAGCACACTTCCCCTTCCCGAGGAAATCCAAAGTGATAACGGTTCACACTTTACCGCTACAGTGGTACAAGATTGGGCCAAAGAAGAAGGGATTCGATGGGTATTTCATACTCCCTATTATCCTCAGGCTAATGGCATTGTTGAATGCACCAACGGATTGGTTAAGCGTTTTGCAAAAACTCATAAATCATAAGGGAAGGTGAAGAAGGCACCTTGCCCACCGAAATTCGAAAAGTAATATGGGATAACGCAATTGAGTTTGAGAGAAAATTTCAATCCTGGTGGTATCTGGTTAATTTCACCTACGATCCCACTGAGAGCAAAGCCACAGCTTTTGTCTTAACGATACGCAATGCCTCAGTATCCACCATATACCCAATCATCGCACTGGGGTTGAATCATCAAGGAGCTCTACTCTATCCAACACAGCACAGAGGTTGGGCACGACAAAATGAGACTAAATGGCAAACTGCTGATGTTGACGCATGCGTTTCACGAGACCAACAAGGATTCATTTGTGAGAGTAATACTCTCAAAGCACAAGACCTTTGTCTTGACACCAACCAGAATGCTTGTCACTTTGAGACACATCCCGATGAAACCCCAGAGACTGTGCTTGACTATATTGGGAAAGGGTGCGTTAGCATGAGGTCTCCCTGTAGTCTTGTATTATAGACGAGAAAGGCTTGAGACCATGGCCACTCTGGGTCTCTTTGACTACAAACAACAGGGAATAAAAAGGTGAAACTGAATAGCATCAATTCCATCTGCCAATTCGTCATTTTAGAATTTGGGCCTCCAAATAGCCATACATCATAAAAGTAGTATTATTGCCAGGTTCAATGTCAGGATTCCCTGGAGACATTCAAAGGTAGCGTAGGCCAATCCGTCTGTACAGCTCATCCAAGGTTCCTGTAAGACATAAAGGAAAAGAAAATCTGCTCGGTCTTATTCGACCGACGGGGTTAAAAAGAAGGTGCGGTCCACCGGGTGCTGATCCGGTGTATCTTCCCTGAACAATCCTTGGCTTCCCATGCATAGGGATTTTTGGGAGTAGCTAGCACCATTGGCACCGTCCCATTTTGAGGCATTTTCACTAGCACAGGTAGTCCAGGGTGAAATCTTCCGGGGTATTTTCCCGGTTCATTGGCAGCCTTTGGCGAGATAATATTGGCAGGTACACAGAAAGCTTTCATTTTAGGACAGCCGTCTCCACTCCATTTGTTATTTAGTTGATAGATGGCATCATCCAATCGCAAATGCCAACCAGGTTCATGACTTTTTGCAAAACGCTTAACCAATCTATTGGTGCGTTCAACAATGCCATTAGCCTGGGGATAACAGGGAGTATGAAATACCCATCGAATCCCTTCTTCCTTGGCCCAATCTTGTACCACCGAAGCCGTAAAGTGTGAAACGTTATCACTCTGGATTTCGTCGGGAAGGGGAAGTGTGCTGAACCACCCTGTTAGGCCTTTCACTGTGTTGTCCCTCGTAGCTGGTTTGAAACTGCTGGCCATACTGAGGCTGGAGATAATCTCCACTCCTACCAGGACATATCTTTTCCCACCTGATGATCTCAAGGGCCCAATATAATCAAGCTGCCATGAATGCCACAACGCTTTCTTGTCCCGCATGTGTAAGGGAGGCGCCTTACTCGGATGATCTTTGCTGAGTCGTAGGCGACATTGTGAACAGGCAGTTACTATTTGTTCGCACAGCTTAACTGACACAAGCCACCCACCTTCCCGATACAGGTCAGGACGGCCTGTGCGGCCACGTTTAACATGTAACGATTCAAGTAAGCGTTCCCATTCCCGACCATCATCTACAATGTCAATTTGTTGCAGCCGCGTGAGGCCATCTACCTGTTGGTTGAACTGAGCAGTGATCGAGTTTGAACGATCGTGGCCTTTTACCCAAGCAACGTGCAATGGTCTCTGTCCTCCTATTTCCAACAGTTGCTTCCAATTATCTGTCTCCCAAACTGGGACTCTATTCACCTGCCAATCGTTGGCTGCCCAGTGTCCTAGCCATTCAGTGGCTCCTTTAAGAACAGCATATGAGTCAGTGTAAATGTAAGTAGCTCCATGTTGTGCAGCTAGTAGGACAGCTCTGAGTTCCCCTACCCTCCCCTATTTCAATTGCTCTTTCTCCCGTTGTTACTTCCAGTGCTACGGCCTTATATTTGCACTTATTTTTTTAACGGTGAGATGACGCACCAGTAAACCACACTCCTCTAAGATCACTGCTGTCCCTCAAAGGAGGTGCTTCTTGGATCGGAGATGGTCTGTTTGGTGGGGATTGGAACAATAGGGCACCATCTATATCCTTTGGTATCCTTGTGAAGTAGCCTTGGATACTTTAACACTGCCTTCAGAGACTGGCTTGATTTCATTAATGCCTTCTAAATAAGCATACCACTTTCGAACTGTAGGTCTCTGGGCAATGCCAGCTGGTGGTGGTGTCCCTTTAAGGACCACATCTGGGAGGCGAAAAGGTCCCAGGAAAGATCACACTCTGTTCTCTTCTTATCTGCTCTGCTCGTTGCAACGCTCGCACCAGGGACAGTAAACCCTTCTCCAGGTCTGAATAGCTGCATTCAGTATCATTGAAGGAGTGGGAGCAAAATTCTAATGGTCTCTCCGGTCCTGCTGGTCCCTTCTGCCATAAATTACAACGGGAACCATGTTCACTGAGCCCCCATTCTACATGGACAGGGTCAGTTGGATGTATGGGGCCAAGTTGTTGGAATAACCTTAGCTCCTTTATTAGTAATTGCAGAGCATTAGTGTGTTGTTCAGTCCACACCCAGGATTTACCCTTTTTTGCCAAGCTATGAAGGGGGCGAGCAATGATGGAAAAGCCAGGGATGTGTTTACGCCAATAACTTAAAGTTCCCAGGACCTGCTGTAACTCCTTCGTGCTGGAAGGATTCTGTCCATGTTCTATTTTTTCAGGGTATCCTGAGGGACAGAAGCAGCTCCCTTAATCCACCAGACCCCCAGGAATTTAACTTCCTGTGCGGGTCCCTGACACTTTGAGTCGGGTCTACGTGAGGCACCCACTAACACTTCTGCCCTAGTCATTCGCTGCTCTCCCGGCAACCAGAGGTTAATTTTTGCAGTGGGGCATGTTTTTACCACACCATCAATTCCTGTGAAGTTGACTCTGCGTCGGGTGGGATTTATACCTAGAAGTTGTGCTGTTTCGTTAGTGATTGCAGACATTTGGGCTCCGGTATCAATAATAAAATTTACCAATATCTTCCGGGGTCCAACAGGAATGACAATAACAGGTTCGGAGTCTTTATGAGAGCGCCATTGGATTGCTAGTACCTGCCCGACAGGGTTGCTCAGTGCCCTCCCCGGGGATAGGAGTGTTGTGGCTGGGACTCTGTCAAATCAATCAAGTTATGTTCCGGTGCAGAAGGCACAGTTTTCTCACGGCTTGGGGATTCTCTGGTTAGACTTTTCTCCCCAGCCGCATTATTCTTTCTAGGTAGAGATTGGACTAGCGTACGGAGATCTCCCGTAGGGTCACCGTGCAAGAATTGTCGGGGCACCCCTAATTGTAGGGCTTTACGCCACAACTCATTCCGGTCCTTATCAGGCTTAAACCTTCCCTCTGATTTAGGGTTTTGAGTGTGAGTTTGGACTTGGCGAACCTTTCGCGGGTGTTCGGAGGATTTCTCACTAGTTTGGCTGGCCCAGCCCATTCGGCGCCCATATTGATCTATTTCCTGTACATTCCAGGTGGGCATGTAGTGACGACGGCCCCGCCCATGAGCACCCCGAGCATCCCGTATACGATCTTGAGTGCGAACAAGGAACGGTTTCAGGCAACCGGGAAGACCACGGATGAGAGGGGCTAATCGATCCGGGTCGATAGGGGCTGACATTGGGGATTTCCGAAATTCCTCTCTGTCATACATGGCTTGCAGACAAGCTGCTTTCCGTACAGCCGCAAACAGATCAGAGTAGCCTGTAGCTCTAATCTCTAACGGCTCCCCCCTCTCTCGCGGATCCATACCCCCTGCCCAAAAGGCTGCTCGAGCGGTTAGGGAATAATTATGATCCCCAGGCATAGTGGTTAAAAACACTCCTGGTCCCCAAGAGTCTCCTGCTTCTTCCTCACTCAGCATAATTCTGCCCCCCCCTTCAGAAGAAACTCGCCACACATACTCAACAGCTGACTCTTCTGGTCGCCTCGAATATTTCTCCCTTATTTTTGTTAACTCGGTTGGTGTCCATGGAACGGTACGCACAGTGGTGTGAATTTCATCACCATCATCAACTGCAGTTTCAGTTTTAACCAGAGGACGTAAAGGAAAAACTTGGGATTTCAAAGTAAAAGTCCTTTCCTCCTCATCTTCTTCGTCATCCTCACTATTAGACAAAAAAATCTCCGGTCTGGGTTCCGGAATTTGGATAACACATTAACTTACGAATCTGTTGGACCTGGGTCGAGGGCTGCATTTTATCTAAGAGCCCGGTCACCCTTTCAATAACATTTTAAGTTGGCGATTTTCACTCCCAAGTTGAGCATTCCGGTTTCCTAAACATTCATTCTCACTCACAAGCTTATCGACTTGAGTTCTTAATCTTTCTCCTGTCTCCTTTTGCAAGGCTAATGATGACTTCAGCACCTCATTCTCCGATTTCAGGGTTGCATATTCTACAGCTGAAATCAGATTAGGAGCGGGGGTTTCTCTAGCTTCTTGTTGTGCACAAGATAAACAGGCGCCTAACACAGCACAAATCACACCCTTGCCTTTCCCCGCTCTGAGCTTCTGTGAAACCCGACGCTCTTCAATACGTTCCACCACTTTCTCTTCATCCTTCCAAAATTTTTGGGCCCACTCCTTCCCAGCCTGGGAAGGGGCACAATCATATTTTTGCAGCAGTTTATCCATGGCAATCCTGCCGACTACGCCAAATTCTGTTGCGTGAAACGGGGCCAAGCGGTTTTGGCAGAAGATAAACCCCCTTGCGTTCTAACACTCCTCACCGAGGTGGGAGGCCAGGTGCGGCTGGGTTTCAATTCTGAGTGATGCCCAATTCAGCACTATCAGGCCAATCGCGTTTACTATGTGTTAAACTATTACGATTTGGAGACACTAATAGTGGGCTGCACCTTCAGTCTAGTCGTGCTCCTGAACCAGCACGGCCTCTCTCAAGTTTTGGTCGCGTTCAGTGAGAAAGCGAAACGACTAGCTACTGAAACAGTGCAGTTTATTTAAACAACAGATATACAGGTTCTTTAGGATTGCCGGTGATAAATACACTGTCTGCAAAGCACGTGCAAATAAAGACATTGTTAAATAGACAAACGCGCGACAAAATTATAAACGATACAGCCTGGCTATAAATGTAGGGTAGAGATTCTCTAGAGAAATTTCTAGAGTCCCCGAGAAAGCACTCGGTGTAATCAAAGTCTTACCCAAAGGCGTCCTTATGAGGGGGAAGAAAGGCTCAGCCCGTCGACTGATCCCAGAAAACAGCGGTGGGATTCTTCGCGATGGTGTCTTCCCAGACATTCCCCCTCTCTCGGGCTATTTTTATATTATTTTTTTAACTTCAAAGTGGAGTTTGAGTGACTTTAGTCATATGTACTTTTATTATGATTAATGTACTCAAGGAGGAGTGTTCACACCTCGGGGGCGGATAGCCTCCGGGATGGAGGTGTGTTTTGGTACATTGTGGTGAGCAAAGTTCGCACAAAAGGACAGCATTTCATCAACATTTGACGAAATGTTGGCTCGGGTGGCGTGTAAGCCGCTTATCAGTTCCGTAGTACCATCTCGTCCCCATATCTGCTATTCGTCACAAGGGAAGGCCACGGAACAAGCGCGTTCCGTTCCATCCCTCGTGTAGTTTCGCAAACAACCTTGTACAGGGAATCACAGCTGTTGCATTCTTCGTGTGCCAGCTGCGGCTGTATTCTACCTCAGAAGCCTCTTGATTTTATGACTTTCCTTAATGTGTGAACAATGCTGTATTTTTGTATTCTTGGCCAATTTAGTAATTATTCCACAAGAACACACATTGGTTGCCGATTTATCAACGGGTCTAATCACCACAGGCCAACTGTAATTAAAACCATCTATGTAGACTCTACCAAAGCGGACAAATACAACACTGATTGTTACAAAATTATGGCGCCAAATTCAGATTGCTGGCACAATTTCACTTTCATCAAACCTACAGTAGTGTACTGTATTTGGGGCTACAAGGGCACAGAATTGTTATTTGAATTTATGATTGACTCAAATACACCTGAACTTGCTGAAATGAATCCAGAACCTACACCCCACAAACTCTCAAAGGCTCTCTCTTCTAAGAGAAAAAAAAAAAACACCTCTCTCTTTTCTAAGCCCTCCATTAGACTAACTCCTTACATTTTCAACATTGGCCCTTACGTTATTAAACACACACAGGTCAACAACAGGTACTGTTTAATCCCACATATTCCCTCAAACGAGCAGAATTGTCAATGCAGATTAAAATCTCTGCGATCAAACCCACCTGCTTACCATTCCTGAGTACATCTTATGCAGAATGGTCAGCATGGTTACGCAAACGAACTCTTGCCACTTCACACGGACGGAAGAGGGATGCGACTGGTATCTTAGGAACAGGCCTGGGAGTCTTGAATAGTATAGATGCTGAGATACTTGCCAACAAACTAGTCACAACCGCTACTGATCTGGACAAATTAAGACGTCCCCTACAGTCCTCTCTATTAGCATTGGGAAACCACCAACGGCTTTTATCGAATATATTGCCTCAATGGGAAGAAACGGGTGAAAAAGACCATCAGCTGATCACAGATGCACTTGGTACAACTCAAACCAATGTTTCCTTGGCTCTTAGTTGTATCCAAGCCCAATTGTGGATGCAATCTATGACAGCCGCAATCATAAGGGAAGGTGAAGAAGGCACCTTGCCCACCGAAATTCGAAAAGTAATATGGGATAACGCAATTGAATTTGAGAAAAAATTTCAGTCCAGGTGGTATCTGGTTAATTTCACCTACGATCCCACTGAGAGCAAAGCCACAGCTTTTGTCTTAACGATACGCAATGCCTCCGTATACACCACATACCCAATCATCGCACTGGGGTTGAATCACCAAGGAGCTCTACTCTATCCAACACAGCACAGAGGTTGGGCACGACAAAATGAGACTAAATGGCAAACTGCTGATGTTGACGCATGCGTTTCACGAGACCAACAAGGATTCATTTGTGAGAGTAATACTCTCAAAGCACAAGACCTTTGTCTTGACACCAACCAGAATGCTTGTCACTTTGAGACACATCCCGATGAAACCCCAGAGACTGTGCTTGAAAGGGTGCGTTATTGGGAAAGGGTGCGTTAGCATGAGGTCTCCCTGTAGTCTTGTATTCAGAGATGACATAGTAATCACTCAAATCTTTGTGTTTGAACTTTACTAACACAAAGTTACGGGATGCGACTTCAATTATTAAGCTCCTGTTACGTCTTTTCAATTGCTACAACCTAATTATACGTTGATTCGAGATTGTTGCCTGCCCCTATCGGAATGAATCTCTCCCTGGTGAAGAAGCTGCTAAAACACAATGAATTGAAGCGACTCTTGAAAGAGGCCCAAGAAAATAGACAGACAACTTTGATTACCGTCCATCATCAGGTTGAAGAAATACACCAAGCGTTGGAAAGAGTGAAGAGAGGCGAAGGACATAGATGGGGAGATCCTCTTTTTGGATGGTCACCGACAGTTACAGGACTTTATAACAAGATGCTTCACTCTGTTGTTGTTTTACTAATACTCACTGTATTGTGCTTTGCTTAGACAATTGTTTTGCATGTTAGACTTTGGATTATGATGAAAAGTTTAAATCGCTTGATCACTCCGCGAGAAGGATTTCCACTTGATATCCCTCACCACAAGAACACATGTGATCTTTCTTATCAGTGTTGAGTACGTCGACCTTGACTGACTGTAGACAAAGTTTTCCCTGCTGGCTCTTTGGGCGGGGGACCCATCTCCAGCCGTATGGCCATTTTTGTGCCTGGCGTGGCGCCAAGTGGGAAAGGGTGGTGTCGAGGCTGAAGGCAGCAGGAAAGCCCACAGCCCCCAGGTCTGTGGGGCTACGCAAGCGGTTCCCAAAGAGCTTTAGAACAAGGCATAGTTTTCCCTGCTGGCTCCTTCAGCGGGGAACCCATCTCCAGCCGTATGGCCATTTTTGTGCCTGGCGCGGCGCCAAGTGGGAAAGGGTGGTGTCGAGGCTGAAGGCAGCAGGAAAGCCCGCAGCCCCCAGGTCTGTGGGGCTACGCAAGCGGTTCCCAAAGAGCTTTAGAACAAGGCATAGTTTTCCCTGCTGGCTCTTTGGGCGGGGGACCCATCTCCAGCCGTATGGCCATTTTTGTGCCTGGCGCGGCGCCAAGTGGGAAAGGGTGGTGTCGAGTCTGAAGGCAGCAGGAAATCCCGCAGCCCCCAGGTCTGTGGGGCTACGCAAGCGGTTCCCAAAGAGCTTTAGAACAAGGCATAGTTTTCCCTGCTGGCTCTTTGGGCATGGGACCCATCTCCAGCCGTATGGCCATTTTTGAGCCTGGCGCGGCGCCAAGTGGGAAAGGGTGGTGTCGAGGCTGAAGGCAGCAGGAAAGCCCGCAGCCCCCAGGTCTGTGGGGCTACGCAAGCGGTTCTGAAAGAGCTTTAGAACAAGGCATAGTTTTCCCTGCTGGCTCCTTGGGCGGGGGACCCATCTCCAGCCATAGGCCATTTTTGTGACTGACGCGGTGCCAAGTGGGAAAGTGTGCTGTCGAGGCTGAAGGCAGCAAGAAAGCCTGCAGCCCCCAGGTCTGTGGGGCTACGCAAGCAGTTCCCAAAGAGCTTTAGAACAAGGCATAGTTTACCCTGCTGGCTCTTTGGGCATGGGACCCATCTCCAGCCGTATAGCTATTTTTGTGCCTGGCACGGCGCCAAGTGGGAAAGGGTGTTGTCGAGGCTGAAGGCAGCAGGAAAGCCCGCAGCCCCCAGGTCTGTGGGGCTACGCAAGCGGTTCCCAAAGAGCTTTAGAACAAGGCATAGTTTTCCCTGCTGGCTCTTTGGGCGGGGGACCCATCTCCAGCCGTATGGCCATTTTTGTGCCTGGCGCGGCGCCAAGTGGGAAAGGGTGGTGTCGAGTCTGAAGGCAGCAGGAAATCCCGCAGCCCCCAGGTCTGTGGGGCTACGCAAGCGGTTCCCAAAGAGCTTTAGAACAAGGCATAGTTTTCCCTGCTGGCTCTTTGGGCATGGGACCCATCTCCAGCCATAGGCCATTTTTGTGCCTGGCGCGGCGCCAAGTGAGAAAGGGTGGTGTCGAGGCTGAAGGCAGCAGGAGAGCCTGCAGCCCCCAAGTCTGTGGGGCTATCCAAGCGGTTCACAAAGAGCTTTAGAACAAGGCATAGTTTTCCCTGCTGGCTCTTTGGGTGGGGGACCCATCTCCAGCCGTATGGCCATTTTTGAGCCTGGCGCGGCGCCAAGTGGGAAAGGGTGGTGTCGAGGCTGAAGGCAGCAGGAAAGCCCGCAGCCCCCAGGTCTGTGGGGCTACGCAAGCGGTTCTGAAAGAGCTTTAGAACAAGGCATAGTTTTCCCTGCTGGCTCCTTGGGCGGGGGACCCATCTCCAGCCATAGGCCATTTTTGTGACTGACGCGGTGCCAAGTGGGAAAGTGTGCTGTCGAGGCTGAAGGCAGCAAGAAAGCCTGCAGCCCCCAGGTCTGGGGGCTACGCAAGCGGTTCTGAAAGAGCTTTAGAACAAGGCATAGTTTTCCCTGCTGGCTCTTTGGGCATGGGACCCATCTCCAGCCGTATAGCTATTTTTGTGCCTGGCGCGGCGCCAAGTGGGAAAGGGTGTTGTCGAGGCTGAAGGCAGCAGGAAAGCCCGCAGCCCCCAGGTCTGTGGGGCTACGCAAGCGGTTCCCAAAGAGCTTTAGAACAAGGCATAGTTTTCCCTGCTGGCTCTTTGGGCGGGGCACCAATCTCCAGCCATAGGCCATTTTTGTGCCTGGCGCGGCGCCAAGTGGGAAACGGTGGTGTCGAGGCTGAAGGCAGCAGGAGAGCCTGCAGCCCCCAGGTCTGTGGGGCTATCCAAGCGGTTCACAAAGAGCTTTAGAACAAGGCATAGTTTTCCCTGCTGACTCTTTGGGTGGGGGACCCATCTCCAGCCGTATGGCCATTTTTGAGCCTGGCGCGGCGCCAAGTGGGAAAGGGTGGCTTTGAGGCTGAAGGCAGCAGGAAAGCCCGCAGCCCCCAGGTCTGTGGGGCTACGCAAGCGGTTCCCAAAGAGCTTTAGAACAAGGCATAGTTTTCCCTGCTGGCTCCTTGGGCAGGGGACCCATCTCCAGCCATAGGCCATTTTTGTGACTGACGCGGTGCCAAGTGGGAAAGTGTGCTGTCGAGGCTGAAGGCAGCAAGAAAGCCTGCAGCCCCCAGGTCTGTGGGCCTACGCAAGCGGTTCTGAAAGAGCTTTAGAACAAGGCATAGTTTTCCCTGCTGGCTCTTTGGGCATGGGACCCATCTCCAGCCGTATAGCTATTTTTGTGCCTGGCGCGGCGCCAAGTGGGAAAGGGTGTTGTCGAGGCTGAAGGCAGCAGGAAAGCCCGCAGCCCCCAGGTCTGTGGGGCTACGCAAGCGGTTCCCAAAGAGCTTTAGAACAAGGCATAGTTTTCCCTGCTGGCTCTTTGGGCATGGGACCCATCTCCATCCATAGGCCATTTTTGTGACTGACGCGGTGCCAAAAGGGAAAGTGTGCTGTCGAGGCTGAAGGCAGCAAGAAAGCCTGCAGCCCCCAGGTCTGTGGGGCCAAGCAAGCGGTTCCCAAAGAGCTTTAGAACAAGGCATAGTTTTCCCTGCTGGCTCCTTGGGCAGGGGACCCATCTCCAGCCGTATGGCCATTTGTGTGCGTGCGAGGCACCTAGTGGGAAAGGGTGTTGTCTAGGCTGAAGGCAGCAGGAAAGCCCACAGGCCCAAGATCTGTTGGGCTACGCATGCGGTTCCCAAAGAGCTTTAGAACAAGGCATAGTTTTCCCTGCTGGCTTTTTGGGCATGGGACCCATCTCCACCCATAGGCCATTTTTGTGCCTGATAGGGCGCCAAGTGGGAAAGGGTGGCTTTGAGGCTGAAGACAGCAGGAAAGCCTGCAGCCCCCAGGTCTGTGGGGCTACGCAAGCGGTTCCCAAAGACCTTTAGAACAAGGCATAGTTTTCCCTGCTGGCTCTTTGGGCGGGGGACCCATCTCCAGCCGTATGGCTATTTTTGTGCCTGAAGCGGTGCGTAGTGGCATAGGGTGGTTTTGAGGCTGAAGGCAGCAGGAAAGCCTGCAGCCCCCACGTCTGTCGGGCCAAGCAAGCGGTTCCCAAAGAGCTTTAGAACAAGGCATAGTTTTCCCTGCTGGCTCTTTGGGCGGGGGACCCATCTCCAGCCGTATGGCCATTTTTGTGCCTGGCGCGGTGCGTAGTGGGAAAGGGTGGTGTCGAGGCTGAAGGCAGCAGCAAAGCCTGCAGCCCCCAGGTCTGTGGGGCTACGCAAGCGGTTCCCAAAGAGCTTTAGAAGAAGGCATAGTTTTCCCTGCTGGCTCTTTGGGCATGGGACCCATCTCCAGCCGTATGGACATTTTTGTCCCTGGCCCGGCGCCAAGTGGGAAAGGGTGGCTTTGAGGCTGAAGGCAGCAGGAAAGCCCGCAGCCCCCAGGTCTGTGGGGCTACGCAAGCGGTTCCCAAAGAGCTTTAGAACAAGGCATAGTTTTCCCTGCTCGCTCTTTGGGAGGGGGACCCATCTCCAGCCATATGGCCATTTTTGTGCCTGGCGAAGCCCCAAGTGCGAAAGGGTGGCTTTGAGGCTGAAGGCAGCAGGAAAGCCCGCAGCCCCCAGGTCTGTGGGGCTACGCAAGCGGTTCCCAAAGAGCTTTAGAACAAGGCATAGTTTTCCCTGCTGGCTCTTTGGGCGGGGGACCCATCTCCAGCCGTATGGCCATTTTTGTGCCTGATAGGGCGCCAAGTGGGAAAGGGTGGTGTCGAGGCTGAAGACAGCAGGAAAGCCCGCAGCCCCCAGGTCTGTGGGGCCAAGCAAGCGGTTCCCAAAGAGCTTTAGAACAAGGCATAGTTTTCCCAGCTGGCTCTTTGAGCATGGGACCCATCTCCAGCCGTATGGCCATTTTTGTCCCTGGCCCGGCGCCAAGTGGGAAAGGGTGGCTTTGAGGCTGAAGGCAGCAGGAAAGCCCGCAGCCCCCAGGTCTGTGGGGCTACGCAAGCGGTTCCCAAAGAGCTTTAGAACAAGGCATAGTTTTCCCTGCTCGCTCTTTGGGAGGGGGACCCATCTCCAGCCATATGGCCATTTTTGTGCCTGGCGAAGCCCCAAGTGCGAAAGGGTGGCTTTGAGGCTGAAGGCAGCAGGAAAGCCCGCAGCCCCCAGGTCTGTGGCGCTACGCAAGCAGTTCCCAAAGAGCTTTAGAACAAGGCATAGTTTTCCCTGCTGGCTCTTTGGGCGGGGGACCCATCTCCAGCCGTATGGCCATTTTTGTGCCTGGCGCGGTGCCAAGTGTGAAAGGGTGGCTTTGAGGCTGAAGGCAGCAGGAAAGCCCGCAGCCCCCAGGTCTGTGGGGCTACGCAAGCGGTTCCCAAAGAGCTTTAGAACAAGGCATAGTTTTCCCTGCTGGCTCTTTGGGCATGGGACCCATCTCCACCCATAGGCCATTTTTGTGCCTGATAGGGCGCCAAGTGGGAAAGGGTGGCTTTGAGGCTAAAGACAGCAGGAAAGCCTGCAGCCCCCAGGTCTGTGGGGCTACGCAAGCGGTTCCCAAAGAGCTTTAGAACAAGGCATAGTTTTCCCTGCTGGCTCTTTGGGTGGGGGACCCATCTCCAGCCGTATGGCCATTTTTGAGCCTGGAGCAGTGCCAAGTGGGAAAGGGTGGTTTTGAGGGTGAAGGCAGCAGGAAAGCCCGCAGCCCCCAGGTCTGTGGGGCTACGCAAGCGGTTCCCAAAGAGCTTTAGAACAAGGCATAGTTTTCCCTGCTGGCTCTTTGGGCGGGGGACCCATCTCCAGCCGTATGGCCATTTTTGTGCCTGGCGCGGCGCCAAGTGGGAAAGGGTGGTGTCGAGGCTGAAGGCAGCAGGAAAGCCCGCAGCCCCCACGTCTGTGGGGCCAAGCAAGCGGTTCCCAAAGAGCTTTAGAACAAGGCATAGTTTTCCCTGCTGGCTCTTTGGGCCTGGGACCCATCTCCAGCCATAGGCCATTTTTGTGCCTGGCCCGGCGCCCAGTGGGAAAGGGTGGCTTTGAGGCTTGAAGGCAGCAGGAAAGCCCGCAGCCCCCAGGTCTGTGGGGCTATGCAAGTGGTTCCCAAAGAGCTTTAGAACAAGGCATAGTTTTCCCTGCTGGCTCTCTGGGCGGGGGACCCATCTCCAGCCGTATGGCCATTTTTGTGCCTGGCGCGGTGCGTAGTGGGAAAGGGTGGTTTTGAGGCTGAAGGCAGCAGGAAAGCCCGCAGCCCCCAGGTCTGTGGGGCTACGCAAGCGGTTCCCAAAGAGCTTTAGAACAAGGCATAGTTTTCCCTGCTGGCTCTTTGGGCGGGGGACCCATCTCCAGCCGTATGGCCATTTTTGTGCCTGGCGCGGCGCCAAGTGGGTAAGGGTGGTGTCGAGGCTGAAGGCAGCAGCAAAGCCTGCAGCCCCCAGGTCTGTGGGGCCAAGCAAGCGGTTCCCAAAGAGCTTTAGAACAAGGCATAGTTTTCCCTGCTGGCTCTTTGGGCATGGGACCCATCTCCAGCCGTATGGCCATTTTTGTCCCTGGCCCGGCGCCAAGTGGGAAAGGGTGGCTTTGAGGCTGAAGGCAGCAGGAAAGCCCGCAGCCCCCAGGTCTGTGGGGCTACGCAAGCGGTTCCCAAAGAGCTTTAGAACAAGGCATAGTTTTCCCTGCTCGCTCTTTGGGCGGGGGACACATCTCCAGCCATATGGCCATTTTTGAGCCTGGCGAAGCCTCAAGTGCGAAAGGGTGGCTTTGAGGCTGAAGGCAGCAGGAAAGCCCGCAGCCCCCAGGTCTGTGGGGCTACGCAAGCGGTTCCCAAAGAGCTTTAGAACAAGGCATAGTTTTCCCTGCTGGCTCTTTGGGCGGGGGACCCATCTTCAGCCGTACGGCCATTTTTGCGCCTGGCGCGGCGCCAAGAGGGAAAGGGTGGTGTCGAGGCTAAAGGCAGCAGGAAAGCCCGCAGCCCCCAGGTCTGTGGGGCTACGCAAGCGGTTCCCAAAGAGCTTTAGAACAAGGCATAGTTTTCCCTGCTGGCTCTTTGGGCGGGGGACCCATCTCCAGCCGTATGGCCATTTTTGTGCATGGCGCAGCGCCAAGTGGGAAATGGTGGTATCGAGGCTGAAGGCAGCAGGAAAGCCCGCAGCCCCCAGGTCTGTGGGGCTACGCAAGCGGTTCCCAAAGAGCTTTAGAACAAGGCATAGTTTTCCCTGCTGGCTCTTTGGGCATGGGACCCATCTCCACCCATAGGCCATTTTTGTGCCTGATAGGGCGCCAAGTGGGAAAGGGTGGCTTTGAGGCTGAAGACAGCAGGAAAGCCTGCAGCCCCCAGGTCTGTGGGGCTACGCAAGCGGTTCCCAAAGACCTTTAGAACAAGGCATAGTTTTCCCTGCTGGCTCTTTGGGCGGGGGACCCATCTCCAGCCGTATGGCTATTTTTGTGCCTGAAGCGGTGCGTAGTGGCATAGGGTGGTTTTGAGGCTGAAGGCAGCAGGAAAGCCTGCAGCCCCCACGTCTGTGGGGCCAAGCAAGCGGTTCCCAAAGAGCTTTAGAACAAGGCATAGTTTTCCCTGCTGGCTCTTTGGGCGGGGGACCCATCTCCAGCCGTATGGCCATTTTTGTGCCTGGCGCGGTGCGTAGTGGGAAAGGGTGGTGTCGAGGCTGAAGGCAGCAGCAAAGCCTGCAGCCCCCAGGTCTGTGGGGCCAAGCAAGCGGTTCCCAAAGAGCTTTAGAAGAAGGCATAATTTTCCCTGCTGGCTCTTTGGGCATGGGACCCATCTCCAGCCGTATGGCCATTTTTGTCCCTGGCCCGGCGCCAAGTGGGAAAGGGTGGCTTTGAGGCTGAAGGCAGCAGGAAAGCCCGCAGCCCCCAGGTCTGTGGGGCTACGCAAGCGGTTCCCAAAGAGCTTTAGAACAAGGCATAGTTTTCCCTGCTCGCTCTTTGGGAGGGGGACCCATCTCCAGCCATATGGCCATTTTTGTGCCTGGCGAAGCCCCAAGTGCGAAAGGGTGGCTTTGAGGCTGAAGGCAGCAGGAAAGCCCGCAGCCCCCAGGTCTGTGGGGCTACGCAAGCGGTTCCCAAAGAGCTTTAGAACAAGGCATAGTTTTCCCTGCTGGCTCTTTGGGCGGGGGACCCATCTCCAGCCGTATGGCCATTTTTGTGCCTGATAGGGCGCCAAGTGGGAAAGGGTGGTGTCGAGGCTGAAGACAGCAGGAAAGCCCGCAGCCCCCACGTCTGTGGGGCCAAGCAAGCGGTTCCCAAAGAGCTTTAGAACAAGGCATAGTTTTCCCAGCTGGCTCTTTGGGCGTGGGACCCATCTCCAGACGTATGGCCATTTTTGTGCCTGGCGCGTTGCGTAGTGGGAAAGGGTGGTGTCGAGGCTGAAGGCAGCAGCAAAGCCTGCAGCCCCCAGGTCTGTGGGGCCAAGCAAGCGGTTCCCAAAGAGCTTTAGAACAAGGCATAGTTTTCCCTGCTGGCTCTTTGAGCATGGGACCCATCTCCAGCCGTATGGCCATTTTTGTCCCTGGCCCGGCGCCAAGTGGGAAAGGGTGGCTTTGAGGCTGAAGGCAGCAGGAAAGCCTGCAGCCCCCAGCTCTGTGGGGCCAAGCAAGCGGTTCCCAAAGAGCTTTAGAACAAGGCATAGTTTTCCCTGCTCGCTCTTTGGGAGGGGGACCCATCTCCAGCCATATGGCCATTTTTGTGCCTGGCGAAGCCCCAAGTGGGAAAGGGTGGCTTTGAGGCTGAAGGCAGCAGGAAAGCCCGCAGCCCCCAGGTCTGTGGGGCTACGCAAGCAGTTCCCAAAGAGCTTTAGAACAAGGCATAGTTTTCCCTGCTGGCTCTTTGGGCGGGGGACCCATCTCCAGCCGTATGGCCATTTTTGTGCCTGATAGGGCGCCAAGTGGGAAAGGGTGGTTTTGAGGCTGAAGGCAGCAGGAAAGCCCGCAGCCCCCACGTGTGTGGGGCTACGCAAGCGGTTCCCAAAGAGCTTTAGAACAAGGCATAGTTTTCCCTGCTGGCTCTTTGGGTGGGGGACCCATCTCCAGCCGTATGGCCATTTTTGAGCCTGGAGCAGTGCCAAGTGGGAAAGGGTGGTTTTGAGGGTGAAGGCAGCAGGAAAGCCCGCAGCCCCCAGGTCTGTGGGGCTACGCAAGCGGTTCCCAAAGAGCTTTAGAACAAGGCATAGTTTTCCCTGCTGGCTCTTTGGGCGGGGGACCCATCTCCAGCCGTATGGCCATTTTTGTGCGTGGCCAGGGGCCAAGTGGGAAAGGGTGGTGTCGAGGCTGAAGGCAGCAGGAAAGCCCGCAGCCCCCACGTCTGTGGGGCCAAGCAAGCGGTTCCCAAAGAGCTTTAGAACAAGGCATAGTTTTCCCTGCTGGCTCTTTGGGCCTGGGACCCATCTCCAGCCATAGGCCATTTTTGTGCTTGCTAGGGCGCCAAGTGGGAAAGGGTGGCTTTGAGGCTGAAGGCAGCAGGAAAGCCTGCAGCCCCCAGGTCTGTGGGGCTACGCAAGCAGTTCCCAAAGAGCTTTAGAACAAGGCATAGTTTTCCCTGCTGGCTCTTTGGGCGGGGGACCCATCTCCAGCCGTATGGCCATTTTTGTGCCTGGCACGGCGCCAAGTGGGAAAGGGTGGTGTCGAGGCTGAAGGCAGCAGCAAAGCCCGCAGCCCCCATGTCTGTAGGGCTACGCAAGCGGTTCCCAAAGAGCTTTAGAACAAGGCATAGTTTTCCCTGCTGGCTCTCTGGGCGGGGGACCCATCTCCAGCCATAGACCATTTTTGTGCCTAGCGCGGCGCCAAGTGGGAAAGGGTTGCTTTGAGGCTGAAGGCAGCAGCAAAGCCTGCAGGCCCCACGTCTGTGGGGCCACGCAAGCGGTTCCCAAAGAGCTTTAGAACAAGGCATAGTTTTCCTTGCTGGGTCTTTGGGCATGGGACCGATCTCCAGCCATAGGCCATTTTTTTACCTGATGGAGTGCCAAGTGGGAAAGGGTGGCTTTGAGGCTGAAGGCAGCAGGAAAGCCTGCAGCCCCCAGGTCTGTGGGGCTACGCAAGCGGTTCCCAAAGAGCTTTAGAACAAGGCATAGTTTTCCTTGCTGGCTCTTTGGGCATGGGCCCCATCTCCAGCCATAGGCCATTTTTGTGCCTGATGCGGCGCCAAGTGGGAAAGGGTGCTGTCGAGGCTGATGGCAGCAGGAAAGCCTGCAGCCCCCAGGTCTGTGGGGCTACGCAAGCGGTTCCCAAAGAGCTTTAGAACAAGGCATAGTTTTCCCTGCTGGCTCTTTGGGCGGGGGACCCATCTCCAGCCGTATGGCCATTTTTGTGCCTGGCACGGCGCCAAGTGGGAAAGGGTGGTGTCGAGGCTGAAGGCAGCAGCAAAGCCCGCAGCCCCCATGTCTGTAGGGCTACGCAAGCGGTTCCCAAAGAGCTTTAGAACAAGGCATAGTTTTCCCTGCTGGCTCTCTGGGCGGGGGACCCATCTCCAGCCATAGACCATTTTTGTGCCTAGCGCGGCGCCAAGTGGGAAAGGGTGGCTTTGAGGCTGAAGGCAGCAGCAAAGCCTGCAGGCCCCACGTCTGTGGGGCCACGCAAGCGGTTCCCAAAGAGCTTTAGAACAAGGCATAGTTTTCCTTGCTGGGTCTTTGGGCATGGGACCTATCTCCAGCCATAGGCCATTTTTTTACCTGATGGAGTGCCAAGTGGGAAAGGGTGGCTTTGAGGCTGAAGGCAGCAGGAAAGCCTGCAGCCCCCAGGTCTGTGGGGCTACGCAAGCGGTTCCCAAAGAGCTTTAGAACAAGGCATAGTTTTCCTTGCTGGCTCTTTGGGCATGGGCCCCATCTCCAGCCATAGGCCATTTTTGTGCCTGATAGGGCGCCAAGTGGGAAAGGGTGCTGTCGAGGCTGATGGCAGCAGGAAAGCCTGCAGCCCCCAGGTCTGTGGGGCTATGCAAGCGGTTCCCAAAGAGCTTTAGAACAAGGCATAGTTTTCCCTGCTGGCTCTTTGGGCGGGGGACCCATCTCCAGCCGTATGGCCATTTTTGTGCCTGGCGCGGCGCCAAGTGGGAAAGGGTGGTGTCGAGCCTGAAGGCAGCAGGAAAGCCCGCAGCCCCCAGGTCTGTGGGGCTACGCAAGCGGTTCCCAAAGAGCTTTAGAACAAGGCATAGTTTTCCCTGCTTGTTCTTTGGGCGGGGGACCCATCTCCAGCCGTATGGCCATTTTTGTGCCTGGCGCGGCGCCAAGTGGGAAAGGGTGGTGTCGAGGCTGAAGGCAGCAGGAAAGCCCGCAGCCCCCAGGTCTGTGGGGCTACGCAAGTGGTTCCCAAAGAGCTTTAGAACAAGGCATAGTTTTCCCTGTTGGCTCTTTTGACAGGGGACACATCTCCAGCCGTATGGCCATTTTTGAGCCTGGCGCGGCGCCAAGTGGGAAAGGGTGGTGTCGAGGCTGAAGGCAGTAGGAAAGCCCGCAGCCCCCAGGTCTGTGGGGCTATGCAAGCGGTTCCCAAAGAGCTTTAGAACAAGGCATAGTTTTCCCTGCTGGCTCTTTGGGCGGGGGACCCATCTCCAGCCATATGGCCATTTTTGTGCCTGGCGCGGCGCCAAGTGGGAAAGGGTGGTTTTGAGGCTGAAGGCAGCAGCAAAGCCGGCAGCCCCCAGGTCTGTGGGGCTACGCAAGCGGTTCCCAAAGAGCTTTAGAACAAGGCATAGTTTTCCCTGCTGGCTCTTTGGGCATGGGACCCATCTCCAGCCATAGGCCATTTTTGTGCCTGGCGCGACGCCAAGTGGGAAAGGGTGTTGTCGAGGCTGAAGGCAGCAGCAAAGCCTGCAGGCCCCACGTCTGTGGGGCCACGCAAGCGGTTCCCAAAGAGCTTTAGAACAAGGCATAGTTTTCCTTGCTGGGTCTTTGGGCATGGGACCGATCTCCAGCCATAGGCCATTTTTTTGCCTGATGGAGTGCCAAGTGTGAAAGGGTGGCTTTGAGGCTGAAGGCAGCAGGAAAGCCTGCAGCCCCCAGGTCTGTGGGGCTACGCAAGCGGTTCCCAAAGAGCTTTAGAACAAGGCATAGTTTTCCTTGCAGGCTCTTTGGGCATGGGACCCATCTCCAGCCATAGGCCATTTTTGTGCCTGATGCGGCGCCAAGTGGGAAAGGGTGGCTTTGAGGCTGAAGGCAGCAGGAAAGCCCGCAGCCCCCAGGTCTGTGCGGCTACGCAAGCGGTTCCCAAAGAGCTTTAGAACAAGGCATAATTTTCCTTGCTGGCTCTCTGGGCGGGGGACCCATCTCCAGCCGTATGGCCATTTTTGTGCCTAGCGCGACGCCAAGAGGGAAAGGGTGGCTTTGAGGCTGAAGGCAGCAGGAAAGCCCGCAGCCCCCAGGTCTGTGGGGCTACGCAAGCGGTTCCCAAAGAGCTTTAGAACAAGGCATAGTTTTCCCTGCTGGGTCTTTGGGCATGGGACCCATCTCCAGCCGTATGGCCATTTTTGTGTCTGGCGCGGCGCCAAGTGGGAAAGGGTGGTTTTGAGGCTGAAGGCAGCAGGAAAGCCCGCAGCCCCCAGGTCTTTGGGGCTACGCAAGCGGTTCCCAAAGAGCTTTAGAACAAGGCATAGTTTTCCCTGCTGGCTCTTTGGGCGGGGGACCCATCTCCAGCCGTATGGCCATTTTTGTGCCTGGCACGGCGCCAAGTGGGAAAGGGTGGTGTCGAGGCTGAAGGCAGCAGGAAAGCCCGCAGCCCCCATGTCTGTAGGGCTACGCAAGCGGTTCCCAAAGAGCTTTAGAACAAGGCATAGTTTTCCCTGCTGGCTCTCTGGGCGGGGGACCCATCTCCAGCCATAGACCATTTTTGTGCCTAGCGCGGCGCCAAGTGGGAAAGGGTGGCTTTGAGGCTGAAGGCAGCAGCAAAGCCTGCAGGCCCCACGTCTGTGGGGCCACGCAAGCGGTTCCCAAAGAGCTTTAGAACAAGGCATAGTTTTCCTTGCTGGGTCTTTGGGCATGGGACCGATCTCCAGCCATAGATCATTTTTTTACCTGATGGAATGCCAAGTGGGAAAGGGTGGCTTTGAGGCTGAAGGCAGCAGGAAAGCCTGGAGCCCCCAGGTCTGTGGGGCTACGCAAGCGGTTCCCAAAGAGCTTTAGAACAAGGCATAGTTTTCCTTGCTGGCTCTTTGGGCATGGGACCCATCTCCAGCCATAGGCCATTTTTGTGCCTGATGCGGCGCCAAGTGGGAAAGGGTGGCTTTGAGGCTGAAGGCAGCAGGAAAGCCCACAGCCCCCAGGTCTGTGCGGCTACGCAAGCGGTTCCCAAAGAGCTTTAGAACAAGGCATAATTTTCCTTGCTGGCTCTCTGGGCGGGGGACCCATCTCCAGCCGTATGGCCATTTTTGTGCCTAGCGCGACGCCAAGTGGGAAAGGGTGGCTTTGAGGCTGAAGGCAGCAGCAAAGCCTGCAGCCCCCAGGTCTGTGGGGCTACGCAAGCGGTTCCCAAAGAGCTTTAGAACAAGGCATAGTTTTCCCTGCTGGGTCTTTGGGCATGGGACCCATCTCCAGCCGTATGGCCATTTTTGTGCCTGGCGCGGCGCCAAGTGGGAAAGGGTGGTGTCGAGGCTGAAGGCAGCAGGAAAGCCCGCAGCCCCCAGGTCTGTGGGGCTACGCAAGCGGTTCCCAAAGAGCTTTAGAACAAGGCATAGTTTTCCCTGCTGGCTCTTTGGGCGGGGGACCCATCTCCAGCCGTATGGCCATTTTTGTGCCTGGCGCGGTGCGTAGTGGGAAAGGGTGGTTTTGAGGCTGAAGGCAGCAGGAAAGCCTGCAGCCCCCAGGTCTGTGGGGCCAAGCAAGCGGTTCCCAAAGAGCTTTAGAACAAGGCATAGTTTTCCCTGATGGCTCTTTGGGCATGGGACCCATCTCCAGCCATAGGCCATTTTTGTGCCTGATAGGGCGCCAAGTGGGAAAGGGTGGCTTTGAGGCTGAAGGCAGCAGGAAAGCCTGCAGCCCCCAGGTCTGTGGGGCTACGCAAGCGGTTCCCAAAGAGCTTTAGAAGAAGGCATAGTTTTCCCTGCTGGCTCTTTGGACGGGGGACCCATTTCCAGCCGTATGGCCATTTTTGTGCCTGGCGCGGTGCGTAGTGGTAAAGGGTGGTTTTGACGCTGAAGGCAGCAGGAAACCCCGCAGCCCCCAGGTCTGTGCGGCTACGCAAGTGGTTCCCAAAGAGCTTTAGAACAAGGCATAGTTTTCCCTGCTGGCTCTTTGGGCGGGGGACCCATCTCCAGCCGTATGGCCATTTTTGTGCCTGGCGCGGCGCCAAGTGGGAAAGGGTGGTTTTGAGGCTGAAGGCAGCAGCAAAGCCTGCAGCCCCCAGGTCTGTGGGGCCAAGCAAGCGGTTCCCAAAGAGCTTTAGAACAAGGCATAGTTTTCCCTGCTGGCTCTTTGGGCATGGGATCCATCTCCAGCCGTATGGCCATTTTTGTGCCTAGCGCGACGCCAAGTGGGAAAGGGTGCTTTGAGGCTGAAGGCAGCAGCAAAGCCCGCAGCCCCCAGGTCTGTGGGGCTACGCAAGCGGTTCCCAAAGAGCTTTAGAACAAGGCATAGTTTTCCCTGCTGGGTCTTTGGGCATGGGACCCATCTCCAGCCATAGGCCATTTTGGTGCCTGGCGCTACGCCAAGTGGGAAAGGGTGGCTTTGAGGCTGAAGGCAGCAGGAAAGCCCGCAGCCCCCAGGTCTGTGGGGCTACGCAAGCGGTTCCCAAAGAGCTTTAGAACAAGGCATAATTTTCCTTGCTGGCTCTCTGGGCGGGGGACCCATCTCCAGCCGTATGGCCATTTTTGTGCCTGGCGCGGCGCCAAGTGGGAAAGGGTGGTGTCGAGGCTGAAGGCAGCAGGAAAGCCCGCAGCCCCCAGGTCTGTGGGGCTACACAAGCGGTTCCCAAAGAGCTTTAGAACAAGGCATAGTTTTCCCTGCTGGCTCTTTGGGCGGGGGACCCATCTCCAGCCGTATGGCCATTTTTGTGCCTGGCGCGGCGCCAAGTGGGAAAGGGTGGTTTTGAGGCTGAAGGCAGCAGGAAAGCCTGCAGCCCCCAGGTCTGTGGGGCTACGCAAGCGGTTCCCAAAGAGCTTTAGAAGAAGGCATAGTTTTCCCTGCTGGCTCTTTGGACGGGGGACCCATTTCCAGCCGTATGGCCATTTTTGTGCCTGGCGCGGTGCGTAGTGGTAAAGGGTGGTTTTGACGCTGAAGGCAGCAGCAAAGCCCGCAGCCCCCAGGTCTGTGCGGCTACGCAAGCGGTTCCCAAAGAGCTTTAGAACAAGGCATAGTTTTCCCTGCTGGCTCTTTGGGCGGGGGACCCATCTCCAGCCGTATGGCCATTTTTGTGCCTGGCGCGGCGCCAAGTGGGTAAGGGTGGTGTCGAGGCTGAAGGCAGCAGCAAAGCCTGCAGCCCCCAGGTCTGTGGGGCCAAGCAAGCGGTTCCCAAAGAGCTTTAGAACAAGGCATAGTTTTCCCTGCTGGCTCTTTGGGCATGGGACCCATCTCCAGCCATAGGCCATTTTTGTGCCTGGCGCGGCGCCAAGTGGGAAAGGGTGGCTTTGAGGCTGAAGGCAGCAGGAAAGCCTGCAGCCCCCAAGTCTCTGGGGCTACGCAAGCAGTTCCCAAAGAGCTTTAGAACAAGGCATAATTTTCCCTGCTGGCTCTCTGGGCGGGGGACCCATCTCCAGCCATAGGCCGTTTTTGTGCCTGGCGCGGCGCCAAGTGGGAAAGGGTGCTGTCGAGGCTGAAGGCAGCAGCAAAGCCTGCAGCCCCCAGGTCTGTGGGGCTATGCAAGCGGTTCCCAAAGAGCTTTAGAACAAGGCATAGTTTTCCCTGCTGGCTCTTTGGGCGGGGGACCCATCTCCAGCCGTATGGCCATTTTTGTGCCTGGCACGGCGCCAAGTGGGAAAGGGTGGTGTCGAGGCTGAAGGCAGCAGGAAAGCCCGCAGCCCCCATGTCTGTAGGGCTACGCAAGCGGTTCCCAAAGAGCTTTAGAACAAGGCATAGTTTTCCCTGCTGGCTCTCTGGGCGGGGGACCCATCTCCAGCCATAGACCATTTTTGTGCCTAGCGCGGCGCCAAGTGGGAAAGGGTGGCTTTGAGGCTGAAGGCAGCAGCAAAGCCCGCAGCCCCCAGGTCTGTGGGGCTACACAAGCGGTTCCCAAAGAGCTTTAGAACAAGGCATAGTTTTCCCTGATGGCTCTTTGGCCATGGGACCCATCTCCAGCCATAGGCCATTTTTTTACCTGATGGAGTGCCAAGTGGGAAAGGGTGGCTTTGAGGCTGAAGGCAGCAGGAAAGCCCGCAGCCCCCAGGTCTGTGGGGCTACGCAAGCGGTTCCCAAAGAGCTTTAGAACAAGGCATAGTTTTCCTTGCTGGCTCTTTGGGCATGGGCCCCATCTCCAGCCATAGGCCATTTTTGTGCCTGATGCGGCGCCAAGTGGGAAAGGGTGGCTTTGAGGCTGAAGGCAGCAGGAAAGCCCGCAGCCCCCAGGTCTGTGCGGCTACGCAAGCGGTTCCCAAAGAGCTTTAGAACAAGGCATAATTTTCCTTGCTGGCTCTCTGGGCGGGGGACCCATCTCCAGCCGTATGGCCATTTTTGTGCCTGGCGCGGCGCCAAGTGGGAAAGGGTGGTGTCGAGGCTGAAGGCAGCAGGAAAGCCCGCAGCCCCCAGGTCTGTGGGGCTACGCAAGCGGTTCCCAAAGAGCTTTAGAACAAGGCATAGTTTTCCCTGCTGGCTCTTTGGGCGGGGGACCCATCTCCAGCCGTATGGCCATTTTTGTGCCTGGCGCGGTGCGTAGTGGGAAAGGGTGGTTTTGAGGCTGAAGGCAGCAGGAAAACCTGCAGCCCCCAGGTCTGTGCGGCCAAGCAAGCGGTTCCCAAAGAGCTTTAGAACAAGGCATAGTTTTCCCTGATGGCTCTTTGGGCATGGGACCCATCTCCAGCCATAGGCCATTTTTGTGCCTGATAGGGCGCCAAGTGGGAAAGGGTGGCTTTGAGGCTGAAGGCAGCAGGAAAGCCTGCAGCCCCCAGGTCTGTGGGGCTACGCAAGCGGTTCCCAAAGAGCTTTAGAAGAAGGCATAGTTTTCCCTGCTGGCTCTTTGGACGGGGGACCCATTTCCAGCCGTATGGCCATTTTTGTGCCTGGCGCGGTGCGTAGTGGTAAAGGGTGGTTTTGACGCTGAAGGCAGCAGCAAAGCCCGCAGCCCCCAGGTCTGTGCGGCTACGCAAGCGGTTCCCAAAGAGCTTTAGAACAAGGCATAGTTTTCCCTGCTGGCTCTTTGGGCGGGGGACCCATCTCCAGCCGTATGGCCATTTTTGTGCCTGGCGCGGCGCCAAGTGGGAAAGGGTGGTTTTGAGGCTGAAGGCAGCAGCAAAGCCTGCAGCCCCCAGGTCTGTGGGGCCAAGCAAGAGGTTCCCAAAGAGCTTTAGAACAAGGCATAGTTTTCCCTGCTGGCTCTTTGGGCATGGGACCCATCTCCAGCCATAGGCCATTTTTGTGCCTGGCGCGGCGCCAAGTGGGAAAGGGTGGCTTTGAGGCTGAAGGCAGCAGCAAAGCCTGCAGGCCCCACGTCTGTGGGGCCACGCAAGCGGTTCCCAAAGAGCTTTAGAACAAGGCATAGTTTTCCCTGCTGGGTCTTTGGGCATGGGACCGATCTCCAGCCATAGGCCATTTTTTTGCCTGATGGAGTGCCAAGTGTGAAAGGGTGGCTTTGAGGCTGAAGGCAGCAGGAAAGCCTGCAGCCCCCAGGTCTGTGGGGCTACGCAAGCGGTTCCCAAAGAGCTTTAGAACAAGGCATAATTTTCCTTGCTGGCTCTCTGGGCGGGGGACCCATCTCCAGCCGTATGGCCATTTTTGTGCCTAGCGCGACGCCAAGTGGGAAAGGGTGGCTTTGAGGCTGAAGGCAGCAGCAAAGCCCGCAGCCCCCAGGTCTGTGGGGCTACGCAAGCGGTTCCCAAAGAGCTTTAGAACAAGGCATAGTTTTCCCTGCTGGGTCTTTGGGCGGGGGACCCATCTCCAGCCGTATGGCCATTTTTGTGCCTGGCGCGGCGCCAAGTGGGAAAGGGTGGTTTTGAGGCTGAAGGCAGCAGGAAAGCCTGCAGCCCCCAGGTCTGTGGGGCTACGCAAGCGGTTCCCAAAGAGCTTTAGAAGAAGGCATAGTTTTCCCTGCTGGCTCTTTGGACGGGGGACCCATTTCCAGCCGTATGGCCATTTTTGTGCCTGGCGCGGTGCGTAGTGGTAAAGGGTGGTTTTGACGCTGAAGGCAGCAGCAAAGCCCGCAGCCCCCAGGTCTGTGCGGCTACGCAAGCGGTTCCCAAAGAGCTTTAGAACAAGGCATAGTTTTCCCTGCTGGCTCTTTGGGCGGGGGACCCATCTCCAGCCGTATGGCCATTTTTGTGCCTGGCGCGGCGCCAAGTGGGTAAGGGTGGTGTCGAGGCTGAAGGCAGCAGCAAAGCCTGCAGCCCCCAGGTCTGTGGGGCCAAGCAAGCGGTTCCCAAAGAGCTTTAGAACAAGGCATAGTTTTCCCTGCTGGCTCTTTGGGCATGGGACCCATCTCCAGCCATAGGCCATTTTTGTGCCTGGCGCGGCGCCAAGTGGGAAAGGGTGGCTTTGAGGCTGAAGGCAGCAGGAAAGCCTGCAGCCCCCAAGTCTCTGGGGCTACGCAAGCAGTTCCCAAAGAGCTTTAGAACAAGGCATAATTTTCCCTGCTGGCTCTCTGGGCGGGGGACCCATCTCCAGCCATAGGCCGTTTTTGTGCCTGGCGCGGCGCCAAGTGGGAAAGGGTGCTGTCGAGGCTGAAGGCAGCAGCAAAGCCTGCAGCCCCCAGGTCTGTGGGGCTATGCAAGCGGTTCCCAAAGAGCTTTAGAACAAGGCATAGTTTTCCCTGCTGGCTCTTTGGGCGGGGGACCCATCTCCAGCCGTATGGCCATTTTTGTGCCTGGCACGGCGCCAAGTGGGAAAGGGTGGTGTCGAGGCTGAAGGCAGCAGGAAAGCCCGCAGCCCCCATGTCTGTAGGGCTACGCAAGCGGTTCCCAAAGAGCTTTAGAACAAGGCATAGTTTTCCCTGCTGGCTCTCTGGGCGGGGGACCCATCTCCAGCCATAGACCATTTTTGTGCCTAGCGCGGCGCCAAGTGGGAAAGAGTGGCTTTGAGGCTGAAGGCAGCAGCAAAGCCCGCAGCCCCCAGGTCTGTGGGGCTACACAAGCGGTTCCCAAAGAGCTTTAGAACAAGGCATAGTTTTCCCTGATGGCTCTTTGGCCATGGGACCCATCTCCAGCCATAGGCCATTTTTTTACCTGATGGAGTGCCAAGTGGGAAAGGGTGGCTTTGAGGCTGAAGGCAGCAGGAAAGCCCGCAGCCCCCAGGTCTGTGGGGCTACGCAAGCGGTTCCCAAAGAGCTTTAGAACAAGGCATAGTTTTCCTTGCTGGCTCTTTGGGCATGGGCCCCATCTCCAGCCATAGGCCATTTTTGTGCCTGATGCGGCGCCAAGTGGGAAAGGGTGGCTTTGAGGCTGAAGGCAGCAGGAAAGCCCGCAGCCCCCAGGTCTGTGCGGCTACGCAAGCGGTTCCCAAAGAGCTTTAGAACAAGGCAAAATTTTCCTTGCTGGCTCTCTGGGCGGGGGACCCATCTCCAGCCGTATGGCCATTTTTGTGCCTGGCGCGGCGCCAAGTGGGAAAGGGTGGTGTGGAGGCTGAAGGCAGCAGGAAAGCCCGCAGCCCCCAGGTCTGTGGGGCTACGCAAGCGGTTCCCAAAGAGCTTTAGAACAAGGCATAGTTTTCCCTGCTGGCTCTTTGGGCGGGGGACCCATCTCCAGCCGTATGGCCATTTTTGTGCCTGGCGCGGTGCGTAGTGGGAAAGGGTGGTTTTGAGGCTGAAGGCAGCAGGAAAACCTGCAGCCCCCAGGTCTGTGCGGCCAAGCAAGCGGTTCCCAAAGAGCTTTAGAACAAGGCATAGTTTTCCCTGATGGCTCTTTGGGCATGGGACCCATCTCCAGCCATAGGCCATTTTTGTGCCTGATAGGGCGCCAAGTGGGAAAGGGTGGCTTTGAGGCTGAAGGCAGCAGGAAAGCCTGCAGCCCCCAGGTCTGTGGGGCTACGCAAGCGGTTCCCAAAGAGCTTTAGAAGAAGGCATAGTTTTCCCTGCTGGCTCTTTGGACGGGGGACCCATTTCCAGCCGTATGGCCATTTTTGTGCCTGGCGCGGTGCGTAGTGGTAAAGGGTGGTTTTGACGCTGAAGGCAGCAGCAAAGCCCGCAGCCCCCAGGTCTGTGCGGCTACGCAAGCGGTTCCCAAAGAGCTTTAGAACAAGGCATAGTTTTCCTTGCTGGGTCTTTGGGCATGGGACCGATCTCCAGCCATAGATCATTTTTTTACCTGATGGAGTGCCAAGTGGGAAAGGGTGGCTTTGAGGCTGAAGGCAGCAGGAAAGCCTGCAGCCCCCAGGTCTGTGGGGCTACGCAAGCGGTTCCCAAAGAGCTTTAGAACAAGGCATAGTTTTCCTTGCTGGCTCTTTGGGCATGGGCCCCATCTCCAGCCATAGGCCATTTTTGTGCCTGATGCGGCGCCAAGTGGGAAAGGGTGGCTTTGAGGCTGAAGGCAGCAGGAAAGCCCGCAGCCCCCAGGTCTGTGCGGCTACGCAAGCGGTTCCCAAAGAGCTTTAGAACAAGGCAAAATTTTCCTTGCTGGCTCTCTGGGCGGGGGACCCATCTCCAGCCGTATGGCCATTTTTGTGCCTAGCGCGACGCCAAGTGGGAAAGGGTGGCTTTGAGGCTGAAGGCAGCAGCAAAGCCTGCAGCCCCCAGGTCTGTGGGGCTACGCAAGCGGTTCCCAAAGAGCTTTAGAACAAGGCATAGTTTTCCCTGCTGGGTCTTTGGGCATGGGACCCATCTCCAGCCATAGGCCATTTTTGTGCCTGGCGCGACACCAAGTGGGAAAGGGTGGCTTTGAGGCTGAAGGCAGCAGGAAAGCCCGCAGCGCCAGGTCTGTGGGGCTACGCAAGCGGTTCCCAAAGAGCTTTAGAACAAGGCATAATTTTCCTTGCTGGCTCTCTGGGCGGGGGACCCATCTCCAGCCGTATGGCCATTTTTGTGCCTGGCGCGGCGCCAAGTGGGAAAGGGTGGTGTCGAGGCTGAAGGCAGCAGGAAAGCCCGCAGCCCCCAGGTCTGTGGGGCTACGCAAGCGGTTCCCAAAGAGCTTTAGAACAAGGCATAGTTTTCCCTGCTGGCTCTTTGGGCGGGGGACCCATCTCCAGCCGTATGGCCATTTTTGTGCCTGGCGCGGCGCCAAGTGGGAAAGGGTGGTTTTGAGGCTGAAGGCAGCAGGAAAGCCTGCAGCCCCCAGGTCTGTGGGGCCAAGCAAGCGGTTCCCAAAGAGCTTTAGAACAAGGCATAGTTTTCCCTGATGGCTCTTTGGGCATGGGACCCATCTCCAGCCATAGGCCATTTTTGTGCCTGATAGGGCGCCAAGTGGGAAAGGGTGGCTTTGAGGCTGAAGGCAGCAGGAAAGCCTGCAGCCCCCAGGTCTGTGGGGCTACGCAAGCGGTTCCCAAAGAGCTTTAGAAGAAGGCATAGTTTTCCCTGCTGGCTCTTTGGACGGGGGACCCATTTCCAGCCGTATGGCCATTTTTGTGCCTGGCGCGGTGCGTAGTGGTAAAGGGTGGTTTTGACGCTGAAGGCAGCAGGAAAGCCCGCAGCCCCCAGGTCTGTGCGGCTACGCAAGCGGTTCCCAAAGAGCTTTAGAACAAGGCATAGTTTTCCCTGCTGGCTCTTTGGGCGGGGGACCCATCTCCAGCCGTATGGCCATTTTTGTGCCTGGCGCGGCGCCAAGTGGGAAAGGGTGGTTTTGAGGCTGAAGGCAGCAGCAAAGCCTGCAGCCCCCAGGTCTGTGGGGCCAAGCAAGCGGTTCCCAAAGAGCTTTAGAACAAGGCATAGTTTTCCCTGCTGGCTCTTTGGGCATGGGACCCATCTCCAGCCATAGGCCATTTTTGTGCCTGGCGCGGCGCCAAGTGGGAAAGGGTGGCTTTGAGGCTGAAGGCAGCAGCAAAGCCTGCAGGCCCCACGTCTGTGGGGCCACGCAAGCGGTTCCCAAAGAGCTTTAGAACAAGGCATAGTTTTCCTTGCTGGGTCTTTGGGCATGGGACCGATCTCCAGCCATAGGCCATTTTTTTGCCTGATGGAGTGCCAAGTGGGAAAGGGTGGCTTTGAGGCTGAAGGCAGCAGGAAAGCCTGCAGCCCCCAGGTCTGTGGGGCTACGCAAGCGGTTCCCAAAGAGCTTTAGAACAAGGCATAGTTTTCCTTGCTGGCTCTTTGGGCATGGGACCCATCTCCAGCCATAGGCCATTTTTGTGCCTGATGCGGCGCCAAGTGGGAAAGGGTGGCTTTGAGGCTGAAGGCAGCAGGAAAGCCCGCAGCCCCCAGGTCTGTGGGGCTACGCAAGCGGTTCCCAAAGAGCTTTAGAACAAGGCATAGTTTTCCCTGCTGGGTCTTTGGGCATGGGACCCATCTCCAGCCATAGGCCATTTTTGTGCCTGGCGCGACGCCAAGTGGGAAAGGGTGGCTTTGAGGCTGAAGGCAGCAGGAAAGCCCGCAGCCCCCAGGTCTGTGGGGCTACGCAAGCGGTTCCCAAAGAGCTTTAGAACATGGCATAATTTTCCTTGCTGGCTCTCTGGGCGGGGGACCCATCTCCAGCCGTATGGCCATTTTTGTGCCTGGCGCGGCGCCAAGTGGGAAAGGGTGGCTTTGAGGCTGAAGGCAGCAGGAAAGCCCGCAGCCCCCAGGTCTGTGGGGCTACGCAAGCGGTTCCCAAAGAGCTTTAGAACAAGGCATAGTTTTCCCTGCTGGCTCTTTGGGCGGGGGACCCATCTCCAGCCGTATGGCCATTTTTGTGCCTGGCGCGGCGCCAAGTGGGAAAGGGTGGTTTTGAGGCTGAAGGCAGCAGGAAAGCCTGCAGCCCCCAGGTCTGTGGGGCTACGCAAGCGGTTCCCAAAGAGCTTTAGAAGAAGGCATAGTTTTCCCTGCTGGCTCTTTGGACGGGGGACCCATTTCCAGCCGTATGGCCATTTTTGTGCCTGGCGCGGTGCGTAGTGGTAAAGGGTGGTTTTGACGCTGAAGGCAGCAGGAAAGCCCGCAGCCCCCAGGTCTGTGCGGCTACGCAAGCGGTTCCCAAAGAGCTTTAGAACAAGGCATAGTTTTCCCTGCTGGCTCTTTGGGCGGGGGACCCATCTCCAGCCGTATGGCCATTTATGTGCCTGGCGCGGCGCCAAGTGGGAAAGGGTGGTTTTGAGGCTGAAGGCAGCAGCAAAGCCTGCAGCCCCCAGGTCTGTGGGGCCAAGCAAGCGGTTCCCAAAGAGCTTTAGAACAAGGCATAGTTTTCCCTGCTGGCTCTTTGGGCATGGGACCCATCTCCAGCCATAGGCCATTTTTGTGCCTGGCGCGGCGCCAAGTGGGAAAGGGTGGCTTTGAGGCTGAAGGCAGCAGGAAAGCCTGCAGCCCCCAGGTCTGTGGGGCTACGCAAGCGGTTCCCAAAGAGCTTTAGAACAAGGCATAGTTTTCCTTGCTGGCTCTTTGGGCATGGGCCCCATCTCCAGCCATAGGCCATTTTTGTGCCTGATGCGGCGCCAAGTGGGAAAGGGTGGCTTTGAGGCTGAAGGCAGCAGGAAAGCCCGCAGCCCCCAGGTCTGTGCGGCTACGCAAGCGGTTCCCAAAGAGCTTTAGAACAAGGCAAAATTTTCCTTGCTGGCTCTCTGGGCGGGGGACCCATCTCCAGCCGTATGGCCATTTTTGTGCCTAGCGCGACGCCAAGTGGGAAAGGGTGGCTTTGAGGCTGAAGGCAGCAGCAAAGCCTGCAGCCCCCAGGTCTGTGGGGCTACGCAAGCGGTTCCCAAAGAGCTTTAGAACAAGGCATAGTTTTCCCTGCTGGGTCTTTGGGCATGGGACCCATCTCCAGCCATAGGCCATTTTTGTGCCTGGCGCGACACCAAGTGGGAAAGGGTGGCTTTGAGGCTGAAGGCAGCAGGAAAGCCCGCAGCGCCAGGTCTGTGGGGCTACGCAAGCGGTTCCCAAAGAGCTTTAGAACAAGGCATAATTTTCCTTGCTGGCTCTTTGGGCGGGGGACCCATCTCCAGCCGTATGGCCATTTTTGTGCCTAGCGCGGCGCCAAGTGGGAAAGGGTGGCTTTGAGGCTGAAGGCAGCAGCAAAGCCTGCAGGCCCCACGTCTGTGGGGCCACGCAAGCGGTTCCCAAAGAGCTTTAGAACAAGGCATAGTTTTCCTTGCTGGGTCTTTGGGCATGGGACCGATCTCCAGCCATAGATCATTTTTTTACCTGATGGAGTGCCAAGTGGGAAAGGGTGGCTTTGAGGCTGAAGGCAGCAGGAAAGCCTGCAGCCCCCAGGTCTGTGGGGCTACGCAAGCGGTTCCCAAAGAGCTTTAGAACAAGGCATAGTTTTCCTTGCTGGCTCTTTGGGCATGGGCCCCATCTCCAGCCATAGGCCATTTTTGTGCCTGATGCGGCGCCAAGTGGGAAAGGGTGGCTTTGAGGCTGAAGGCAGCAGGAAAGCCCGCAGCCCCCAGGTCTGTGCGGCTACGCAAGCGGTTCCCAAAGAGCTTTAGAACAAGGCAAAATTTTCCTTGCTGGCTCTCTGGGCGGGGGACCCATCTCCAGCCGTATGGCCATTTTTGTGCCTAGCGCGACGCCAAGTGGGAAAGGGTGGCTTTGAGGCTGAAGGCAGCAGCAAAGCCTGCAGCCCCCAGGTCTGTGGGGCTACGCAAGCGGTTCCCAAAGAGCTTTAGAACAAGGCATAGTTTTCCCTGCTGGGTCTTTGGGCATGGGACCCATCTCCAGCCATAGGCCATTTTTGTGCCTGGCGCGACACCAAGTGGGAAAGGGTGGCTTTGAGGCTGAAGGCAGCAGGAAAGCCCGCAGCGCCAGGTCTGTGGGGCTACGCAAGCGGTTCCCAAAGAGCTTTAGAACAAGGCATAATTTTCCTTGCTGGCTCTCTGGGCGGGGGACCCATCTCCAGCCGTATGGCCATTTTTGTGCCTGGCGCGGCGCCAAGTGGGAAAGGGTGGTGTCGAGGCTGAAGGCAGCAGGAAAGCCCGCAGCCCCCAGGTCTGTGGGGCTACGCAAGCGGTTCCCAAAGAGCTTTAGAACAAGGCATAGTTTTCCCTGCTGGCTCTTTGGGCGGGGGACCCATCTCCAGCCGTATGGCCATTTTTGTGCCTGGCGCGGTGCGTAGTGGGAAAGGGTGGTTTTGAGGCTGAAGGCAGCAGGAAAGCCTGCAGCCCCCAGGTCTGTGCGGCCAAGCAAGCGGTTCCCAAAGAGCTTTAGAACAAGGCATAGTTTTCCCTGATGGCTCTTTGGGCATGGGACCCATCTCCAGCCATAGGCCATTTTTGTGCCTGATAGGGCGCCAAGTGGGAAAGGGTGGCTTTGAGGCTGAAGGCAGCAGGAAAGCCTGCAGCCCCCAGGTCTGTGGGGCTACGCAAGCGGTTCCCAAAGAGCTTTAGAAGAAGGCATAGTTTTCCCTGCTGGCTCTTTGGACGGGGGACCCATTTCCAGCCGTATGGCCATTTTTGTGCCTGGCGCGGTGCGTAGTGGTAAAGGGTGGTTTTGACGCTGAAGGCAGCAGCAAAGCCCGCAGCCCCCAGGTCTGTGCGGCTACGCAAGCGGTTCCCAAAGAGCTTTAGAACAAGGCATAGTTTTCCCTGCTGGCTCTTTGGGCGGGGGACCCATCTCCAGCCGTATGGCCATTTTTGTGCCTGGCGCGGCGCCAAGTGGGAAAGGGTGGTTTTGAGGCTGAAGGCAGCAGCAAAGCCTGCAGCCCCCAGGTCTGTGGGGCCAAGCAAGCGGTTCCCAAAGAGCTTTAGAACAAGGCATAGTTTTCCCTGCTGGCTCTTTGGGCATGGGACCCATCTCCAGCCATAGGCCATTTTTGTGCCTGGCGCGGCGCCAAGTGGGAAAGGGTGGCTTTGAGGCTGAAGGCAGCAGCAAAGCCTGCAGGCCCCACGTCTGTGGGGCCACGCAAGCGGTTCCCAAAGAGCTTTAGAACAAGGCATAGTTTTCCTTGCTGGGTCTTTGGGCATGGGACCGATCTCCAGCCATAGGCCATTTTTTTGCCTGATGGAGTGCCAAGTGGGAAAGGGTGGCTTTGAGGCTGAAGGCAGCAGGAAAGCCTGCAGCCCCCAGGTCTGTGGGGCTACGCAAGCGGTTCCCAAAGAGCTTTAGAACAAGGCATAGTTTTCCTTGCTGGCTCTTTGGGCATGGGACCCATCTCCAGCCATAGGCCATTTTTGTGCCTGATGCGGCGCCAAGTGGGAAAGGGTGGCTTTGAGGCTGAAGGCAGCAGGAAAGCCCGCAGCCCCCAGGTCTGTGGGGCTACGCAAGCGGTTCCCAAAGAGCTTTAGAACAAGGCATAGTTTTCCCTGCTGGGTCTTTGGGCATGGGACCCATCTCCAGCCATAGGCCATTTTTGTGCCTGGCGCGACGCCAAGTGGGAAAGGGTGGCTTTGAGGCTGAAGGCAGCAGGAAAGCCCGCAGCCCCCAGGTCTGTGGGGCTACGCAAGCGGTTCCCAAAGAGCTTTAGAACATGGCATAATTTTCCTTGCTGGCTCTCTGGGCGGGGGACCCATCTCCAGCCGTATGGCCATTTTTGTGCCTGGCGCGGCGCCAAGTGGGAAAGGGTGGCTTTGAGGCTGAAGGCAGCAGGAAAGCCCGCAGCCCCCAGGTCTGTGGGGCTACGCAAGCGGTTCCCAAAGAGCTTTAGAACAAGGCATAGTTTTCCCTGCTGGCTCTTTGGGCGGGGGACCCATCTCCAGCCGTATGGCCATTTTTGTGCCTGGCGCGGCGCCAAGTGGGAAAGGGTGGTTTTGAGGCTGAAGGCAGCAGGAAAGCCTGCAGCCCCCAGGTCTGTGGGGCTACGCAAGCGGTTCCCAAAGAGCTTTAGAAGAAGGCATAGTTTTCCCTGCTGGCTCTTTGGACGGGGGACCCATTTCCAGCCGTATGGCCATTTTTGTGCCTGGCGCGGTGCGTAGTGGTAAAGGGTGGTTTTGACGCTGAAGGCAGCAGGAAAGCCCGCAGCCCCCAGGTCTGTGCGGCTACGCAAGCGGTTCCCAAAGAGCTTTAGAACAAGGCATAGTTTTCCCTGCTGGCTCTTTGGGCGGGGGACCCATCTCCAGCCGTATGGCCATTTATGTGCCTGGCGCGGCGCCAAGTGGGAAAGGGTGGTTTTGAGGCTGAAGGCAGCAGCAAAGCCTGCAGCCCCCAGGTCTGTGGGGCCAAGCAAGCGGTTCCCAAAGAGCTTTAGAACAAGGCATAGTTTTCCCTGCTGGCTCTTTGGGCATGGGACCCATCTCCAGCCATAGGCCATTTTTGTGCCTGGCGCGGCGCCAAGTGGGAAAGGGTGGCTTTGAGGCTGAAGGCAGCAGGAAAGCCTGCAGCCCCCAGGTCTGTGGGGCTACGCAAGCGGTTCCCAAAGAGCTTTAGAACAAGGCATAGTTTTCCTTGCTGGCTCTTTGGGCATGGGCCCCATCTCCAGCCATAGGCCATTTTTGTGCCTGATGCGGCGCCAAGTGGGAAAGGGTGGCTTTGAGGCTGAAGGCAGCAGGAAAGCCCGCAGCCCCCAGGTCTGTGCGGCTACGCAAGCGGTTCCCAAAGAGCTTTAGAACAAGGCAAAATTTTCCTTGCTGGCTCTCTGGGCGGGGGACCCATCTCCAGCCGTATGGCCATTTTTGTGCCTAGCGCGACGCCAAGTGGGAAAGGGTGGCTTTGAGGCTGAAGGCAGCAGCAAAGCCTGCAGCCCCCAGCTCTGTGGGGCTACACAAGCGGTTCCCAAAGAGCTTTAGAACAAGGCATAGTTTTCCCTGCTGGGTCTTTGGGCATGGGACCCATCTCCAGCCATAGGCCATTTTTGTGCCTGGCGCGACACCAAGTGGGAAAGGGTGGCTTTGAGGCTGAAGGCAGCAGGAAAGCCCGCAGCGCCAGGTCTGTGGGGCTACGCAAGCGGTTCCCAAAGAGCTTTAGAACAAGGCATAATTTTCCTTGCTGGCTCTCTGGGCGGGGGACCCATCTCCAGCCGTATGGCCATTTTTGTGCCTGGCGCGGCGCCAAGTGGGAAAGGGTGGTGTCGAGGCTGAAGGCAGCAGGAAAGCCCGCAGCCCCCAGGTCTGTGGGGCTACGCAAGCGGTTCCCAAAGAGCTTTAGAACAAGGCATAGTTTTCCCTGCTGGCTCTTTGGGCGGGGGACCCATCTCCAGCCGTATGGCCATTTTTGTGCCTGGCGCGGTGCGTAGTGGGAAAGGGTGGTTTTGAGGCTGAAGGCAGCAGGAAAGCCTGCAGCCCCCAGGTCTGTGGGGCCAAGCAAGCGGTTCCCAAAGAGCTTTAGAACAAGGCATAGTTTTCCCTGATGGCTCTTTGGGCATGGGACCCATCTCCAGCCATAGGCCATTTTTGTGCCTGATAGGGCGCCAAGTGGGAAAGGGTGGCTTTGAGGCTGAAGGCAGCAGGAAAGCCTGCAGCCCCCAGGTCTGTGGGGCTACGCAAGCGGTTCCCAAAGAGCTTTAGAAGAAGGCATAGTTTTCCCTGCTGGCTCTTTGGACGGGGGACCCATTTCCAGCCGTATGGCCATTTTTGTGCCTGGCGCGGTGCGTAGTGGTAAAGGGTGGTTTTGACGCTGAAGGCAGCAGGAAAGCCCGCAGCCCCCAGGTCTGTGCGGCTACGCAAGCGGTTCCCAAAGAGCTTTAGAACAAGGCATAGTTTTCCCTGCTGGCTCTTTGGGCGGGGGACCCATCTCCAGCCGTATGGCCATTTTTGTGCCTGGCGCGGCGCCAAGTGGGAAAGGGTGGTTTTGAGGCTGAAGGCAGCAGCAAAGCCTGCAGCCCCCAGGTCTGTGGGGCCAAGCAAGCGGTTCCCAAAGAGCTTTAGAACAAGGCATAGTTTTCCCTGCTGGCTCTTTGGGCATGGGACCCATCTCCAGCCATAGGCCATTTTTGTGCCTGGCGCGGCGCCAAGTGGGAAAGGGTGGCTTTGAGGCTGAAGGCAGCAGCAAAGCCTGCAGGCCCCACGTCTGTGGGGCCACGCAAGCGGTTCCCAAAGAGCTTTAGAACAAGGCATAGTTTTCCTTGCTGGGTCTTTGGGCATGGGACCGATCTCCAGCCATAGGCCATTTTTTTGCCTGATGGAGTGCCAAGTGGGAAAGGGTGGCTTTGAGGCTGAAGGCAGCAGGAAAGCCTGCAGCCCCCACGTCTGTGGGGCTACGCAAGCGGTTCCCAAAGAGCTTTAGAACAAGGCATAATTTTCCTTGCTGGCTCTCTGGGCGGGGGACCCATCTCCAGCCGTATGGCCATTTTTGTGCCTGGCCCGGCGCCAAGTGGGAAAGGGTGGTGTCGAGGCTGAAGGCAGCAGGAAAGCCCGCAGCCCCCAGGTCTGTGGGGCTACGCAAGCGGTTCCCAAAGAGCTTTAGAACAAGGCATAGTTTTCCCTGCTGGCTCTTTGGGCGGGGGACCCATCTCCAGCCGTATGGCCATTTTTGTGCCTGGCGCGGCGCCAAGTGGGAAAGGGTGGTGTCGAGGCTGAAGGCAGCAGGAAAGCCCGCAGCCCCCAGGTCTGTGGGGCTACGCAAGCGGTTCCCAAAGAGCTTTAGAACAAGGCATAGTTTTCCCTGCTGGCTCTTTGGGCGGGGGACCCATCTCCAGCCGTATGGCCATTTTTGTGCCTGGCGCGGTGCGTAGTGGGAAAGGGTGGTTTTGAGGCTGAAGGCAGCAGGAAAGCCTGCAGCCCCCAGGTCTGTGGGGCCAAGCAAGCGGTTCCCAAAGAGCTTTAGAACAAGGCATAGTTTTCCCTGATGGCTCTTTGGGCATGGGACCCATCTCCAGCCATAGGCCATTTTTGTGCCTGATAGGGCGCCAAGTGGGAAAGGGTGGCTTTGAGGCTGAAGGCAGCAGGAAAGCCTGCAGCCCCCAGGTCTGTGGGGCTACGCAAGCGGTTCCCAAAGAGCTTTAGAAGAAGGCATAGTTTTCCCTGCTGGCTCTTTGGACGGGGGACCCATTTCCAGCCGTATGGCCATTTTTGTGCCTGGCGCGGTGCGTAGTGGTAAAGGGTGGTTTTGACGCTGAAGGCAGCAGGAAAGCCCGCAGCCCCCAGGTCTGTGCGGCTACGCAAGCGGTTCCCAAAGAGCTTTAGAACAAGGCATAGTTTTCCCTGCTGGCTCTTTGGGCGGGGGACCCATCTCCAGCCGTATGGCCATTTTTGTGCCTGGCGCGGCGCCAAGTGGGAAAGGGTGGTTTTGAGGCTGAAGGCAGCAGCAAAGCCTGCAGCCCCCAGGTCTGTGGGGCCAAGCAAGCGGTTCCCAAAGAGCTTTAGAACAAGGCATAGTTTTCCCTGCTGGCTCTTTGGGCATGGGACCCATCTCCAGCCATAGGCCATTTTTGTGCCTGGCGCGGCGCCAAGTGGGAAAGGGTGGCTTTGAGGCTGAAGGCAGCAGCAAAGCCTGCAGGCCCCACGTCTGTGGGGCCACGCAAGCGGTTCCCAAAGAGCTTTAGAACAAGGCATAGTTTTCCTTGCTGGGTCTTTGGGCATGGGACCGATCTCCAGCCATAGGCCATTTTTTTGCCTGATGGAGTGCCAAGTGGGAAAGGGTGGCTTTGAGGCTGAAGGCAGCAGGAAAGCCTGCAGCCCCCAGGTCTGTGGGGCTACGCAAGCGGTTCCCAAAGAGCTTTAGAACAAGGCATAGTTTTCCTTGCTGGCTCTTTGGGCATGGGACCCATCTCCAGCCATAGGCCATTTTTGTGCCTGATGCGGCGCCAAGTGGGAAAGGGTGGCTTTGAGGCTGAAGGCAGCAGGAAAGCCCGCAGCCCCCAGGTCTGTGGGGCTACGCAAGCGGTTCCCAAAGAGCTTTAGAACAAGGCATAGTTTTCCCTGCTGGGTCTTTGGGCATGGGACCCATCTCCAGCCATAGGCCATTTTTGTGCCTGGCGCGGCGCCAAGTGGGAAAGGGTGGCTTTGAGGCTGAAGGCAGCAGGAAAGCCCGCAGCCCCCAGGTCTGTGGGGCTACGCAAGCGGTTCCCAAAGAGCTTTAGAACAAGGCATAGTTTTCCCTGCTGGCTCTTTGGGCGGGGGACCCATCTCCAGCCGTATGGCCATTTTTGTGCCTGGCGCGGCGCCAAGTGGGAAAGGGTGGTTTTGAGGCTGAAGGCAGCAGGAAAGCCTGCAGCCCCCAGGTCTGTGGGGCTACGCAAGCGGTTCCCAAAGAGCTTTAGAAGAAGGCATAGTTTTCCCTGCTGGCTCTTTGGACGGGGGACCCATTTCCAGCCGTATGGCCATTTTTGTGCCTGGCGCGGTGCGTAGTGGTAAAGGGTGGTTTTGACGCTGAAGGCAGCAGGAAAGCCCGCAGCCCCCAGGTCTGTGCGGCTACGCAAGCGGTTCCCAAAGAGCTTTAGAACAAGGCATAGTTTTCCCTGCTGGCTCTTTGGGCGGGGGACCCATCTCCAGCCGTATGGCCATTTATGTGCCTGGCGCGGCGCCAAGTGGGAAAGGGTGGTTTTGAGGCTGAAGGCAGCAGCAAAGCCTGCAGCCCCCAGGTCTGTGGGGCCAAGCAAGCGGTTCCCAAAGAGCTTTAGAACAAGGCATAGTTTTCCCTGCTGGCTCTTTGGGCATGGGACCCATCTCCAGCCATAGGCCATTTTTGTGCCTGGCGCGGCGCCAAGTGGGAAAGGGTGGCTTTGAGGCTGAAGGCAGCAGGAAAGCCTGCAGCCCCCAGGTCTGTGGGGCTACGCAAGCGGTTCCCAAAGAGCTTTAGAACAAGGCATAGTTTTCCTTGCTGGCTCTTTGGGCATGGGCCCCATCTCCAGCCATAGGCCATTTTTGTGCCTGATGCGGCGCCAAGTGGGAAAGGGTGGCTTTGAGGCTGAAGGCAGCAGGAAAGCCCGCAGCCCCCAGGTCTGTGCGGCTACGCAAGCGGTTCCCAAAGAGCTTTAGAACAAGGCAAAATTTTCCTTGCTGGCTCTCTGGGCGGGGGACCCATCTCCAGCCGTATGGCCATTTTTGTGCCTAGCGCGACGCCAAGTGGGAAAGGGTGGCTTTGAGGCTGAAGGCAGCAGCAAAGCCTGCAGCCCCCAGGTCTGTGGGGCTACGCAAGCGGTTCCCAAAGAGCTTTAGAACAAGGCATAGTTTTCCCTGCTGGGTCTTTGGGCATGGGACCCATCTCCAGCCATAGGCCATTTTTGTGCCTGGCGCGACACCAAGTGGGAAAGGGTGGCTTTGAGGCTGAAGGCAGCAGGAAAGCCCGCAGCGCCAGGTCTGTGGGGCTACGCAAGCGGTTCCCAAAGAGCTTTAGAACAAGGCATAATTTTCCTTGCTGGCTCTCTGGGCGGGGGACCCATCTCCAGCCGTATGGCCATTTTTGTGCCTGGCGCGTGGCCAAGTGGGAAAGGGTGGTGTCGAGGCTGAAGGCAGCAGGAAAGCCCGCAGCCCCCAGGTCTGTGGGGCTACGCAAGCGGTTCCCAAAGAGCTTTAGAACAAGGCATAATTTTCCTTGCTGGCTCTCTGGGCGGGGGACCCATCTCCAGCCGTATGGCCATTTTTGTGCCTGGCGCGGCGCCAAGTGGGAAAGGGTGGTGTCGAGGCTGAAGGCAGCAGGAAAGCCCGCAGCCCCCAGGTCTGTGCGGCCAAGCAAGCGGTTCCCAAAGAGCTTTAGAACAAGGCATAGTTTTCCCTGATGGCTCTTTGGGCATGGGACCCATCTCCAGCCATAGGCCATTTTTGTGCCTGATAGGGCGCCAAGTGGGAAAGGGTGGCTTTGAGGCTGAAGGCAGCAGGAAAGCCTGCAGCCCCCAGGTCTGTGGGGCTACGCAAGCGGTTCCCAAAGAGCTTTAGAAGAAGGCATAGTTTTCCCTGCTGGCTCTTTGGACGGGGGACCCATTTCCAGCCGTATGGCCATTTTTGTGCCTGGCGCGGTGCGTAGTGGTAACGGGTGGTTTTGACGCTGAAGGCAGCAGCAAAGCCCGCAGCCCCCAGGTCTGTGCGGCTACGCAAGCGGTTCCCAAAGAGCTTTAGAACAAGGCATAGTTTTCCCTGCTGGCTCTTTGGGCGGGGGACCCATCTCCAGCCGTATGGCCATTTTTGTGCCTGGCGCGGCGCCAAGTGGGAAAGGGTGGTTTTGAGGCTGAAGGCAGCAGCAAAGCCTGCAGCCCCCAGGTCTGTGGGGCCAAGCAAGCGGTTCCCAAAGAGCTTTAGAACAAGGCATAGTTTTCCCTGCTGGCTTTTTGGGCATGGGACCCATCTCCAGCCATAGGCCATTTTTGTGCCTGGCGCGGCGCCAAGTGGGAAAGGGTGGCTTTGAGGCTGAAGGCAGCAGCAAAGCCTGCAGGCCCCACGTCTGTGGGGCCACGCAAGCGGTTCCCAAAGAGCTTTAGAACAAGGCATAGTTTTCCTTGCTGGGTCTTTGGGCATGGGACCGATCTCCAGCCATAGGCCATTTTTTTGCCTGATGGAGTGCCAAGTGTGAAAGGGTGGCTTTGAGGCTGAAGGCAGCAGGAAAGCCTGCAGCCCCCAGGTCTGTGGGGCTACGCAAGCGGTTCCCAAAGAGCTTTAGAACAAGGCATAGTTTTCCTTGCTGGCTCTTTGGGCATGGGACCCATCTCCAGCCATAGGCCATTTTTGTGCCTGATGCGGCGCCAAGTGGGAAAGGGTGGCTTTGAGGCTGAAGGCAGCAGGAAAGCCCGCAGCCCCCAGGTCTGTGCGGCTACGCAAGCGGTTCCCAAAGAGCTTTAGAACAAGGCATAATTTTCCTTGCTGGCTCTCTGGGCGGGGGACCCATCTCCAGCCGTATGGCCATTTTTGAGCCTGGAGCAGTGCCAAGTGGGAAAGGGTGGCTTTGAGGCTGAAGGCAGCAGCAAAGCCCGCAGCCCCCAGGTCTGTGGGGCTACGCAAGCGGTTCCCAAAGAGCTTTAGAACAAGGCATAGTTTTCCCTGCTGGGTCTTTGGGCATGGGACCCATCTCCAGCCGTATGGCCATTTTTGTGTCTGGCGCGGCGCCAAGTGGGAAAGGGTGGTTTTGAGGCTGAAGGCAGCAGGAAAGCCCGCAGCCCCCAGGTCTTTGGGGCTACGCAAGCGGTTCCCAAAGAGCTTTAGAACAAGGCATAGTTTTCCCTGCTGGCTCTTTGGGCGGGGGACCCATCTCCAGCCGTATGGCCATTTTTGTGCCTGGCACGGCGCCAAGTGGGAAAGGGTGGTGTCGAGGCTGAAGGCAGCAGGAAAGCCCGCAGCCCCCATGTCTGTAGGGCTACGCAAGCGGTTCCCAAAGAGCTTTAGAACAAGGCATAGTTTTCCCTGCTGGCTCTCTGGGCGGGGGACCCATCTCCAGCCATAGACCATTTTTGTGCCTAGCGCGGCGCCAAGTGGGAAAGGGTGGCTTTGAGGCTGAAGGCAGCAGCAAAGCCTGCAGGCCCCACGTCTGTGGGGCCACGCAAGCGGTTCCCAAAGAGCTTTAGAACAAGGCATAGTTTTCCTTGCTGGGTCTTTGGGCATGGGACTGATCTCCAGCCATAGATCATTTTTTTACCTGATGGAGTGCCAAGTGGGAAAGGGTGGCTTTGAGGCTGAAGGCAGCAGGAAAGCCTGCAGCCCCCAGGTCTGTGGGGCTACGCAAGCGGTTCCCAAAGAGCTTTAGAACAAGGCATAGTTTTCCTTGCTGGCTCTTTGGGCATGGGCCCCATCTCCAGCCATAGGCCATTTTTGTGCCTGATGCGGCGCCAAGTGGGAAAGGGTGGCTTTGAGGCTGAAGGCAGCAGGAAAGCCCGCAGCCCCCAGGTCTGTGCGGCTACGCAAGCGGTTCCCAAAGAGCTTTAGAACAAGGCAAAATTTTCCTTGCTGGCTCTCTGGGCGGGGGACCCATCTCCAGCCGTATGGCCATTTTTGTGCCTAGCGCGACGCCAAGTGGGAAAGGGTGGCTTTGAGGCTGAAGGCAGCAGCAAAGCCTGCAGCCCCCAGGTCTGTGGGGCTACGCAAGCGGTTCCCAAAGAGCTTTAGAACAAGGCATAGTTTTCCCTGCTGGGTCTTTGGGCATGGGACCCATCTCCAGCCATAGGCCATTTTTGTGCCTGGCGCGACACCAAGTGGGAAAGGGTGGCTTTGAGGCTCAAGGCAGCAGGAAAGCCCGCAGCGCCAGGTCTGTGGGGCTACGCAAGCGGTTCCCAAAGAGCTTTAGAACAAGGCATAATTTTCCTTGCTGGCTCTCTGGGCGGGGGACCCATCTCCAGCCGTATGGCCATTTTTGTGCCTGGCGCGGCGCCAAGTGGGAAAGGGTGGTGTCGAGGCTGAAGGCAGCAGGAAAGCCCGCAGCCCCCAGGTCTGTGCGGCTACGCAAGCGGTTCCCAAAGAGCTTTAGAACAAGGCATAGTTTTCCCTGCTGGCTCTTTGGGCGGGGGACCCATCTCCAGCCGTATGGCCATTTTTGTGCCTGGCGCGGCGCCAAGTGGGAAAGGGTGGCTTTGAGGCTGAAGGCAGCAGCAAAGCCTGCAGGCCCCACGTCTGTGGGGCCACGCAAGCGGTTCCCAAAGAGCTTTAGAACAAGGCATAGTTTTCCTTGCTGGGTCTTTGGGCATGGGACCGATCTCCAGCCATAGGCCATTTTTTTGCCTGATGGAGTGCCAAGTGGGAAAGGGTGGCTTTGAGGCTGAAGGCAGCAGGAAAGCCTGCAGCACCCAGGTCTGTGGGGCTACGCAAGCGGTTCCCAAAGAGCTTTAGAACAAGGCATAGTTTTCCTTGCTGGCTCTTTGGGCATGGGACCCATCTCCAGCCATAGGCCATTTTTGTGCCTGATGCGGCGCCAAGTGGGAAAGGGTGGCTTTGAGGCTGAAGGCAGCAGGAAAGCCCGCAGCCCCCAGGTCTGTGGGGCTACGCAAGCGGTTCCCAAAGAGCTTTAGAACAAGGCATAGTTTTCCCTGCTGGGTCTTTGGGCATGGGACCCATCTCCAGCCATAGGCCATTTTTGTGCCTGGCGCGACGCCAAGTGGGAAAGGGTGGCTTTGAGGCTGAAGGCAGCAGGAAAGCCCGCAGCCCCCAGGTCTGTGGGGCTACGCAAGCGGTTCCCAAAGAGCTTTAGAACAAGGCATAATTTTCCTTGCTGGCTCTCTGGGCGGGGGACCCATCTCCAGCCGTACGGCCATTTTTGTGCCTGGCGCGGCGCCAAGTGGGAAAGGGTGGTGTCGAGGCTGAAGGCAGCAGGAAAGCCCGCAGCCCCCAGGTCTGTGGGGCTACACAAGCGGTTCCCAAAGAGCTTTAGAACAAGGCATAGTTTTCCCTGCTGGCTCTTTGGGCGGGGGACCCATCTCCAGCCGTATGGCCATTTTTGTGCCTGGCGCGGCGCCAAGTGGGAAAGGGTGGTTTTGAGGCTGAAGGCAGCAGGAAAGCCTGCAGCCCCCAGGTCTGTGGGGCTACGCAAGCGGTTCCCAAAGAGCTTTAGAAGAAGACATAGTTTTCCCTGCTGGCTCTTTGGACGGGGGACCCATTTCCAGCCGTATGGCCATTTTTCTGCCTGGCGTGGTGCGTAGTGGTAAAGGGTGGCTTTGACGCTGAAGGCAGCAGGAAAGCCCGCAGCCCCCAGGTCTGTGCGGCTACGCAAGCGGTTCCCAAAGAGCTTTAGAACAAGGCATAGTTTTCCCTGCTGGCTCTTTGGGCGGGGGACCCATCTCCAGCCGTATGGCCATTTATGTGCCTGGCGCGGCGCCAAGTGGGAAAGGGTGGTTTTGAGGCTGAAGGCAGCAGCAAAGCCTGCAGCCCCCAGGTCTGTGGGGCCAAGCAAGCGGTTCCCAAAGAGCTTTAGAACAAGGCATAGTTTTCCCTGCTGGCTCTTTGGGCGGGGGACCCATCTCCAGCCGTATGGCCATTTTTGTGCCTGGCGCGGCGCCAAGTGGGAAAGGGTGCTGTCGAGGCTGAAGGCAGCAGCAAAGCCTGCAGCCCCCAGGTCTGTGGGGCTACGCAAGCGGTTCCCAAAGAGCTTTAGAACAAGGCATAGTTTTCCCTGCTGGCTCTTTGGGCGGGGGACCCATCTCCAGCCGTATGGCCATTTTTGTGCCTGGCGCGGCGCCAAGTGGGAAAGGGTGGTTTTGAGGCTGAAGGCAGCAGGAAAGCCTGCAGCCCCCAGGTCTGTGGGGCTACGCAAGCGGTTCCCAAAGACCTTTAGAAGAAGGCATAGTTTTCCCTGCTGGCTCTTTGGACGGGGGACCCATTTCCAGCCATATGGCCATTTTTGTGCCTGGCGCGGTGCGTAGTGGTAAAGGGTGGTTTTGACGCTGAAGGCAGCAGGAAAGCCCGCAGCCCCCAGGTCTGTGCGGCTACGCAAGCGGTTCCCAAAGAGCTTTAGAACAAGGCATAGTTTTCCCTGCTGGCTCTTTGGGCATGGGACCCATCTCCAGCCATAGGCCATTTTTGTGCCTGGCGCGGCGCCAAGTGGGAAAGGGTGGCTTTGAGGCTGAAGGCAGCAGCAAAGCCTGCAGCCCCCACGTCTGTGGGGCCACGCAAGCGGTTCCCAAAGAGCTTTAGAACAAGGCATAGTTTTCCTTGCTGGGTCTTTGGGCATGGGACCGATCTCCAGCCATAGGCCATTTTTTTGCCTGATGGAGTGCCAAGTGGGAAAGGGTGGCTTTGAGGCTGAAGGCAGCAGGAAAGCCTGCAGCCCCCAGGTCTGTGGGGCTACGCAAGCGGTTCCCAAAGAGCTTTAGAACAAGGCATAGTTTTCCTTGCTGGCTCTTTGGGCATGGGACCCATCTCCAGCCATAGGCCATTTTTGTGCCTGATGCGGCGCCAAGTGGGAAAGGGTGGCTTTGAGGCTGAAGGCAGCAGGAAAGCCCGCAGCCCCCAGGTCTGTGCGGCTACGCAAGCGGTTCCCAAAGAGCTTTAGAACAAGGCATAATTTTCCTTGCTGGCTCTCTGGGCGGGGGACCCATCTCCAGCCGTATGGCCATTTTTGTGCCTAGCGCGACGCCAAGTGGGAAAGGGTGGCTTTGAGGCTGAAGGCAGCAGCAAAGCCCGCAGCCCCCAGGTCTGTGGGGCTACGCAAGCGGTTCCCAAAGAGCTTTAGAACAAGGCATAGTTTTCCTTGCTGGCTCTCTGGGCGGGGGACCCATCTCCAGCCGTATGGCCATTTTTGTGCCTGGCGCGGCGCCAAGTGGGAAAGGGTGGCTTTGAGGCTGAAGGCAGCAGGAAAGCCCGCAGCCCCCAGGTCTGTGGGGCTACGCAAGCGGTTCCCAAAGAGCTTTAGAACAAGGCATAGTTTTCCCTGCTGGCTCTTTGGGCGGGGGACCCATCTCCAGCCGTATGGCCATTTTTGTGCCTGGCGCGGCGCCAAGTGGGAAAGGGTGGTTTTGAGGCTGAAGGCAGCAGGAAAGCCTGCAGCCCCCAGGTCTGTGGGGCTACGCAAGCGGTTCCCAAAGAGCTTTAGAAGAAGGCATAGTTTTCCCTGCTGGCTCTTTGGACGGGGGACCCATTTCCAGCCGTATGGCCATTTTTGTGCCTGGCGCGGTGCGTAGTGGTAAAGGGTGGTTTTGACGCTGAAGGCAGCAGGAAAGCCCGCAGCCCCCAGGTCTGTGCGGCTACGCAAGCGGTTCCCAAAGAGCTTTAGAACAAGGCATAGTTTTCCCTGCTGGCTCTTTGGGCATGGGACCCATCTCCAGCCATAGGCCATTTTTGTGCCTGGCGCGGCGCCAAGTGGGAAAGGGTGGCTTTGAGGCTGAAGGCAGCAGCAAAGCCTGCAGCCCCCACGTCTGTGGGGCCACGCAAGCGGTTCCCAAAGAGCTTTAGAACAAGGCATAGTTTTCCTTGCTGGGTCTTTGGGCATGGGACCGATCTCCAGCCATAGGCCATTTTTTTGCCTGATGGAGTGCCAAGTGGGAAAGGGTGGCTTTGAGGCTGAAGGCAGCAGGAAAGCCTGCAGCCCCCAGGTCTGTGGGGCTACGCAAGCGGTTCCCAAAGAGCTTTAGAACAAGGCATAGTTTTCCTTGCTGGCTCTTTGGGCATGGGACCCATCTCCAGCCATAGGCCATTTTTGTGCCTGATGCGGCGCCAAGTGGGAAAGGGTGGCTTTGAGGCTGAAGGCAGCAGGAAAGCCCGCAGCCCCCAGGTCTGTGCGGCTACGCAAGCGGTTCCCAAAGAGCTTTAGAACAAGGCATAATTTTCCTTGCTGGCTCTCTGGGCGGGGGACCCATCTCCAGCCGTATGGCCATTTTTGTGCCTAGCGCGACGCCAAGTGGGAAAGGGTGGCTTTGAGGCTGAAGGCAGCAGCAAAGCCCGCAGCCCCCAGGTCTGTGGGGCTACGCAAGCGGTTCCCAAAGAGCTTTAGAACAAGGCATAGTTTTCCTTGCTGGCTCTCTGGGCGGGGGACCCATCTCCAGCCGTATGGCCATTTTTGTGCCTGGCGCGGCGCCAAGTGGGAAAGGGTGGCTTTGAGGCTGAAGGCAGCAGGAAAGCCCGCAGCCCCCAGGTCTGTGGGGCTACGCAAGCGGTTCCCAAAGAGCTTTAGAACAAGGCATAGTTTTCCCTGCTGGCTCTTTGGGCGGGGGACCCATCTCCAGCCGTATGGCCATTTTTGTGCCTGGCGCGGCGCCAAGTGGGAAAGGGTGGTTTTGAGGCTGAAGGCAGCAGGAAAGCCTGCAGCCCCCAGGTCTGTGGGGCTACGCAAGCGGTTCCCAAAGAGCTTTAGAAGAAGGCATAGTTTTCCCTGCTGGCTCTTTGGACGGGGGACCCATTTCCAGCCGTATGGCCATTTTTGTGCCTGGCGCGGTGCGTAGTGGTAAAGGGTGGTTTTGACGCTGAAGGCAGCAGGAAAGCCCGCAGCCCCCAGGTCTGTGCGGCTACGCAAGCGGTTCCCAAAGAGCTTTAGAACAAGGCATAGTTTTCCCTGCTGGCTCTTTGGGCGGGGGACCCATCTCCAGCCGTATGGCCATTTATGTGCCTGGCGCGGCGCCAAGTGGGAAAGGGTGGTTTTGAGGCTGAAGGCAGCAGCAAAGCCTGCAGCCCCCAGGTCTGTGGGGCCAAGCAAGCGGTTCCCAAAGAGCTTTAGAACAAGGCATAGTTTTCCCTGCTGGCTCTTTGGGCATGGGACCCATCTCCAGCCATAGGCCATTTTTGTGCCTGGCGCGGCGCCAAGTGGGAAAGGGTGGCTTTGAGGCTGAAGGCAGCAGGAAAGCCTGCAGCCCCCAGGTCTGTGGGGCTACGCAAGCGGTTCCCAAAGAGCTTTAGAACAAGGCATAGTTTTCCTTGCTGGCTCTTTGGGCATGGGCCCCATCTCCAGCCATAGGCCATTTTTGTGCCTGATGCGGCGCCAAGTGGGAAAGCGTGGCTTTGAGGCTGAAGGCAGCAGGAAAGCCCGCAGCCCCCAGGTCTGTGCGGCTACGCAAGCGGTTCCCAAAGAGCTTTAGAACAAGGCAAAATTTTCCTTGCTGGCTCTCTGGGCGGGGGACCCATCTCCAGCCGTATGGCCATTTTTGTGCCTAGCGCGACGCCAAGTGGGAAAGGGTGGCTTTGAGGCTGAAGGCAGCAGCAAAGCCTGCAGCCCCCAGGTCTGTGGGGCTACGCAAGCGGTTCCCAAAGAGCTTTAGAACAAGGCATAGTTTTCCCTGCTGGGTCTTTGGGCATGGGACCCATCTCCAGCCATAGGCCATTTTTGTGCCTGGCGCGACACCAAGTGGGAAAGGGTGGCTTTGAGGCTGAAGGCAGCAGGAAAGCCCGCAGCGCCAGGTCTGTGGGGCTACGCAAGCGGTTCCCAAAGAGCTTTAGAACAAGGCATAATTTTCCTTGCTGGCTCTCTGGGCGGGGGACCCATCTCCAGCCGTATGGCCATTTTTGTGCCTGGCGCGGCGCCAAGTGGGAAAGGGTGGTGTCGAGGCTGAAGGCAGCAGGAAAGCCCGCAGCCCCCAGGTCTGTGGGGCTACGCAAGCGGTTCCCAAAGAGCTTTAGAACAAGGCATAATTTTCCTTGCTGGCTCTCTGGGCGGGGGACCCATCTCCAGCCGTATGGCCATTTTTGTGCCTGGCGCGGCGCCAAGTGGGAAAGGGTGGTGTCGAGGCTGAAGGCAGCAGGAAAGCCCGCAGCCCCCAGGTCTGTGGGGCTACGCAAGCGGTTCCCAAAGAGCTTTAGAACAAGGCATAGTTTTCCCTGCTGGCTCTTTGGGCGGGGGACCCATCTCCAGCCGTATGGCCATTTTTGTGCCTGGCACGGTGCGTAGTGGGAAAGGGTGGTTTTGAGGCTGAAGGCAGCAGGAAAACCTGCAGCCCCCAGGTCTGTGCGGCCAAGCAAGCGGTTCCCAAAGAGCTTTAGAACAAGGCATAGTTTTCCCTGATGGCTCTTTGGGCATGGGACCCATCTCCAGCCATAGGCCATTTTTGTGCCTGATAGGGCGCCAAGTGGGAAAGGGTGGCTTTGAGGCTGAAGGCAGCAGGAAAGCCTGCAGCCCCCAGGTCTGTGGGGCTACGCAAGCGGTTCCCAAAGAGCTTTAGAAGAAGGCATAGTTTTCCCTGCTGGCTCTTTGGACGGGGGACCCATTTCCAGCCGTATGGCCATTTTTGTGCCTGGCGCGGTGCGTAGTGGTAAAGGGTGGTTTTGACGCTGAAGGCAGCAGCAAAGCCCGCAGCCCCCAGGTCTGTGCGGCTACGCAAGCGGTTCCCAAAGAGCTTTAGAACAAGGCATAGTTTTCCCTGCTGGCTCTTTGGGCGGGGGACCCATCTCCAGCCGTATGGCCATTTTTGTGCCTGGCGCGGCGCCAAGTGGGAAAGGGTGGTTTTGAGGCTGAAGGCAGCAGCAAAGCCTGCAGCCCCCAGGTCTGTGGGGCCAAGCAAGCGGTTCCCAAAGAGCTTTAGAACAAGGCATAGTTTTCCCTGCTGGCTCTTTGGGCATGGGACCCATCTCCAGCCATAGGCCATTTTTGTGCCTGGCGCGGCGCCAAGTGGGAAAGGGTGGCTTTGAGGCTGAAGGCAGCAGCAAAGCCTGCAGGCCCCACGTCTGTGGGGCCACGCAAGCGGTTCCCAAAGAGCTTTAGAACAAGGCATAGTTTTCCTTGCTGGGTCTTTGGGCATGGGACCGATCTCCAGCCATAGGCCATTTTTTTGCCTGATGGAGTGCCAAGTGGGAAAGGGTGGCTTTGAGGCTGAAGGCAGCAGGAAAGCCTGCAGCCCCCAGGTCTGTGGGGCTACGCAAGCGGTTCCCAAAGAGCTTTAGAACAAGGCATAGTTTTCCTTGCTGGCTCTTTGGGCATGGGACCCATCTCCAGCCATAGGCCATTTTTGTGCCTGATGCGGCGCCAAGTGGGAAAGGGTGGCTTTGAGGCTGAAGGCAGCAGGAAAGCCCGCAGCCCCCAGGTCTGTGCGGCTACGCAAGCGGTTCCCAAAGAGCTTTAGAACAAGGCATAATTTTCCTTGCTGGCTCTCTGGGCGGGGGACCCATCTCCAGCCGTATGGCCATTTTTGAGCCTGGAGCAGTGCCAAGTGGGAAAGGGTGGCTTTGAGGCTGAAGGCAGCAGCAAAGCCCGCAGCCCCCAGGTCTGTGGGGCTACGCAAGCGGTTCCCAAAGAGCTTTAGAACAAGGCATAGTTTTCCCTGCTGGGTCTTTGGGCATGGGACCCATTTCCAGCCGTATGGCCATTTTTGTGCCTGGCGCGGTGCGTAGTGGTAAAGGGTGGTTTTGACGCTGAAGGCAGCAGCAAAGCCCGCAGCCCCCAGGTCTGTGCGGCTACGCAAGCGGTTCCCAAAGAGCTTTAGAACAAGGCATAGTTTTCCCTGCTGGCTCTTTGGGCGGGGGACCCATCTCCAGCCGTATGGCCATTTTTGTGCCTGGCGCGGCGCCAAGTGGGAAAGGGTGGTTTTGAGGCTGAAGGCAGCAGCAAAGCCTGCAGCCCCCAGGTCTGTGGGGCCAAGCAAGCGGTTCCCAAAGAGCTTTAGAACAAGGCATAGTTTTCCCTGCTGGCTCTTTGGGCATGGGACCCATCTCCAGCCATAGGCCATTTTTGTGCCTGGCGCGGCGCCAAGTGGGAAAGGGTGGCTTTGAGGCTGAAGGCAGCAGCAAAGCCTGCAGGCCCCACGTCTGTGGGGCCACGCAAGCGGTTCCCAAAGAGCTTTAGAACAAGGCATAGTTTTCCTTGCTGGGTCTTTGGGCATGGGACCGATCTCCAGCCATAGGCCATTTTTTTGCCTGATGGAGTGCCAAGTGTGAAAGGGTGGCTTTGAGGCTGAAGGCAGCAGGAAAGCCTGCAGCCCCCAGGTCTGTGGGGCTACGCAAGCGGTTCCCAAAGAGCTTTAGAACAAGGCATAGTTTTCCTTGCTGGCTCTTTGGGCATGGGACCCATCTCCAGCCATAGGCCATTTTTGTGCCTGATGCGGCGCCAAGTGGGAAAGGGTGGCTTTGAGGCTGAAGGCAGCAGGAAAGCCCGCAGCCCCCAGGTCTGTGCGGCTACGCAAGCGGTTCCCAAAGAGCTTTAGAACAAGGCATAATTTTCCTTGCTGGCTCTCTGGGCGGGGGACCCATCTCCAGCCGTATGGCCATTTTTGAGCCTGGAGCAGTGCCAAGTGGGAAAGGGTGGCTTTGAGGCTGAAGGCAGCAGCAAAGCCCGCAGCCCCCAGGTCTGTGGGGCTACGCAAGCGGTTCCCAAAGAGCTTTAGAACAAGGCATAGTTTTCCCTGCTGGGTCTTTGGGCATGGGACCCATCTCCAGCCGTATGGCCATTTTTGTGTCTGGCGCGGCGCCAAGTGGGAAAGGGTGGTTTTGAGGCTGAAGGCAGCAGGAAAGCCCGCAGCCCCCAGGTCTTTGGGGCTACGCAAGCGGTTCCCAAAGAGCTTTAGAACAAGGCATAGTTTTCCCTGCTGGCTCTTTGGGCGGGGGACCCATCTCCAGCCGTATGGCCATTTTTGTGCCTGGCACGGCGCCAAGTGGGAAAGGGTGGTGTCGAGGCTGAAGGCAGCAGGAAAGCCCGCAGCCCCCATGTCTGTAGGGCTACGCAAGCGGTTCCCAAAGAGCTTTAGAACAAGGCATAGTTTTCCCTGCTGGCTCTCTGGGCGGGGGACCCATCTCCAGCCATAGACCATTTTTGTGCCTAGCGCGGCGCCAAGTGGGAAAGGGTGGCTTTGAGGCTGAAGGCAGCAGCAAAGCCTGCAGGCCCCACGTCTGTTGGGCCACGCAAGCGGTTCCCAAAGAGCTTTAGAACAAGGCATAGTTTTCCTTGCTGGGTCTTTGGGCATGGGACCGATCTCCAGCCATAGATCATTTTTTTACCTGATGGAGTGCCAAGTGGGAAAGGGTGGCTTTGAGGCTGAAGGCAGCAGGAAAGCCTGCAGCCCCCAGGTCTGTGGGGCTACGCAAGCGGTTCCCAAAGAGCTTTAGAACAAGGCATAGTTTTCCTTGCTGGCTCTTTGGGCATGGGCCCCATCTCCAGCCATAGGCCATTTTTGTGCCTGATGCGGCGCCAAGTGGGAAAGGGTGGCTTTGAGGCTGAAGGCAGCAGGAAAGCCCGCAGCCCCCAGGTCTGTGCGGCTACGCAAGCGGTTCCCAAAGAGCTTTAGAACAAGGCAAAATTTTCCTTGCTGGCTCTCTGGGCGGGGGACCCATCTCCAGCCGTATGGCCATTTTTGTGCCTAGCGCGACGCCAAGTGGGAAAGGGTGGCTTTGAGGCTGAAGGCAGCAGCAAAGCCTGCAGCCCCCAGGTCTGTGGGGCTACGCAAGCGGTTCCCAAAGAGCTTTAGAACAAGGCATAGTTTTCCCTGCTGGGTCTTTGGGCATGGGACCCATCTCCAGCCATAGGCCATTTTTGTGCCTGGCGCGACACCAAGTGGGAAAGGGTGGCTTTGAGGCTCAAGGCAGCAGGAAAGCCCGCAGCGCCAGGTCTGTGGGGCTACGCAAGCGGTTCCCAAAGAGCTTTAGAACAAGGCATAATTTTCCTTGCTGGCTCTCTGGGCGGGGGACCCATCTCCAGCCGTATGGCCATTTTTGTGCCTGGCGCGGCGCCAAGTGGGAAAGGGTGGTTTTGAGGCTGAAGGCAGCAGCAAAGCCTGCAGCCCCCAGGTCTGTGGGGCCAAGCAAGCGGTTCCCAAAGAGCTTTAGAACAAGGCATAGTTTTCCCTGCTGGCTCTTTGGGCATGGGACCCATCTCCAGCCATAGGCCATTTTTGTGCCTGGCGCGGCGCCAAGTGGGAAAGGGTGGCTTTGAGGCTGAAGGCAGCAGCAAAGCCTGCAGGCCCCACGTCTGTGGGGCCACGCAAGCGGTTCCCAAAGAGCTTTAGAACAAGGCATAGTTTTCCTTGCTGGCTCTTTGGGCATGGGACCGATCTCCAGCCATAGGCCATTTTTTTGCCTGATGGAGTGCCAAGTGGGAAAGGGTGGCTTTGAGGCTGAAGGCAGCAGGAAAGCCTGCAGCCCCCAGGTCTGTGGGGCTACGCAAGCGGTTCCCAAAGAGCTTTAGAACAAGGCATAGTTTTCCTTGCTGGCTCTTTGGGCATGGGACCCATCTCCAGCCATAGGCCATTTTTGTGCCTGATGCGGCGCCAAGTGGGAAAGGGTGGCTTTGAGGCTGAAGGCAGCAGGAAAGCCTGCAGCCCCCAGGTCTGTGGGGCTACGCAAGCGGTTCCCAAAGAGCTTTAGAACAAGGCATAGTTTTCCCTGCTGGGTCTTTGGGCATGGGACCCATCTCCAGCCATAGGCCATTTTTGTGCCTGGCGCGACGCCAAGTGGGAAAGGGTGGCTTTGAGGCTGAAGGCAGCAGGAAAGCCCGCAGCCCCCAGGTCTGTGGGGCTACGCAAGCGGTTCCCAAAGAGCTTTAGAACAAGGCATAATTTTCCTTGCTGGCTCTCTGGGCGGGGGACCCATCTCCAGCCGTATGGCCATTTTTGTGCCTGGCGCGGCGCCAAGTGGGAAAGGGTGGTGTCGAGGCTGAAGGCAGCAGGAAAGCCCGCAGCCCCCAGGTCTGTGGGGCTACACAAGCGGTTCCCAAAGAGCTTTAGAACAAGGCATAGTTTTCCCTGCTGGCTCTTTGGGCGGGGGACCCATCTCCAGCCGTATGGCCATTTTTGTGCCTGGCGCGGCGCCAAGTGGGAAAGGGTGGCTTTGAGGCTGAAGGCAGCAGGAAAGCCTGCAGCCCCCAGGTCTGTGGGGCTATGCAAGCGGTTCCCAAAGAGCTTTAGAAGAAGGCATAGTTTTCCCTGCTGGCTCTTTGGACGGGGGACCCATTTCCAGCCGTATGGCCATTTTTCTGCCTGGCGCGGTGCGTAGTGGTAAAGGGTGGCTTTGACGCTGAAGGCAGCAGGAAAGCCCGCAGCCCCCAGGTCTGTGCGGCTACGCAAGCGGTTCCCAAAGAGCTTTAGAACAAGGCATAGTTTTCCCTGCTGGCTCTTTGGGCGGGGGACCCATCTCCAGCCGTATGGCCATTTATGTGCCTGGCGCGGCGCCAAGTGGGAAAGGGTGGTTTTGAGGCTGAAGGCAGCAGCAAAGCCTGCAGCCCCCAGGTCTGTGGGGCTACGCAAGCGGTTCCCAAAGAGCTTTAGAACAAGGCATAGTTTTCCCTGCTGGCTCTTTGGGCATGGGACCCATCTCCAGCCATAGGCCATTTTTGTGCCTGGCGCGGCGCCAAGTGGGAAAGGGTGCTGTCGAGGCTGAAGGCAGCAGCAAAGCCTGCAGCCCCCAGGTCTGTGGGGCTATGCAAGCGGTTCCCAAAGAGCTTTAGAACAAGGCATAGTTTTCCCTGCTGGCTCTTTGGGCGGGGGACCCATCTCCAGTCGTATGGCTATTTTTATGCCTGGCGCGGTGCGTAGTGGGAAAGGGTGGTTTTGAGGCTGAAGGCAGCAGGAAAGCCCGCAGCCCCCAGGTCTTTGGGGCTACGCAAGCGGTTCCCAAAGAGCTTTAGAACAAGGCATAGTTTTCCCTGCTGGCTCTTTGGGCGGGGGACCCATCTCCAGCCGTATGGCCATTTTTGTGCCTGGCACGGCGCCAAGTGGGAACGGGTGGCTTTGAGGCTGAAGGCAGCAGCAAAGCCTGCAGGCCCCACGTCTGTGGGGCCACGCAACCGGTTCCCAAAGAGCTTTAGAACAAGGCATAGTTTTCCTTGCTGTGTCTTTGGGCATGGGACCGATCTCCAGCCATAGGCCATTTTTTTACCTGATGGAGTGCCAAGTGGGAAAGGGTGGCTTTGAGGCTGAAGGCAGCAGGAAAGCCTGCAGCCCCCAGGTCTGTGGGGCTACGCAAGCGGTTCCCAAAGAGCTTTAGAACAAGGCATAGTTTTCCTTGCTGGCTCTTTGGGCATGGGCCCCATCTCCAGCCATAGGCCATTTTTGTGCCTGATGCGGCGCCAAGTGGGAAAGGGTGGCTTTGAGGCTGAAGGCAGCAGGAAAGCCCGCAGCGCCAGGTCTCTGGGGCTACGCAAGCGGTTCCCAAAGAGCTTTAGAACAAGGCATAATTTTCCTTGCTGGCTCTCTGGGCGGGGGACCCATCTCCAGCCGTATGGCCATTTTTGTGCCTGGCGCGGCGCCAAGTGGGAAAGGGTGGTGTGGAGGCTGAAGGCAGCAGGAAAGCCCGCAGCCCCCAGGTCTGTGGGGCTACGCAAGCGGTTCCCAAAGAGCTTTAGAACAAGGCATAGTTTTCCCTGCTGGCTCTTTGGGCGGGGGACCCATCTCCAGCCGTATGGCCATTTTTGTGCCTGGCGCGGTGCGTAGTGGGAAAGGGTGGTTTTGAGGCTGAAGGCAGCAGGAAAACCTGCAGCCCCCAGGTCTGTGGGGCCAAGCAAGCGGTTCCCAAAGAGCTTTAGAACAAGGCATAGTTTTCCCTGATGGCTCTTTGGGCATGGGACCCATCTCCAGCCATAGGCCATTTTTGTGCCTGATAGGGCGCCAAGTGGGAAAGGGTGGCTTTGAGGCTGAAGGCAGCAGGAAAGCCTGCAGCCCCCAGGTCTGTGGGGCTACGCAAGCGGTTCCCAAAGAGCTTTAGAAGAAGGCATAGTTTTCCCTGCTGGCTCTTTGGACGGGGGACCCATTTCCAGCCGTATGGCCATTTTTCTGCCTGGCGCGGTGCGTAGTGGTAAAGGGTGGTTTTGAGGCTGAAGGCAGCAGCAAAGCCTGCAGCCCCCAGGTCTGTGGGGCCAAGCAAGCGGTTCCCAAAGAGCTTTAGAACAAGGCATAGTTTTCCCTGCTGGCTCTTTGGGCATGGGACCCATCTCCAGCCATAGGCCATTTTTGTGCCTGGCGCGGCGCCAAGTGGGAAAGGGTGGCTTTGAGGCTGAAGGCAGCAGCAAAGCCTGCAGGCCCCACGTCTGTGGGGCCACGCAAGCGGTTCCCAAAGAGCTTTAGAACAAGGCATAGTTTTCCTTGCTGGGTCTTTGGGCATGGGACCGATCTCCAGCCATAGGCCATTTTTGTGCCTGATGGAGTGCCAAGTGGGAAAGGGTGGCTTTGAGGCTGAAGGCAGCAGGAAAGCCCGCAGCCCCCAGGTCTGTGGGGCTACGCAAGCGGTTCCCAAAGAGCTTTAGAACAAGGCATAGTTTTCCCTGCTGGCTCTTTGGGCGGGGGACCCATCTCCAGTCGTATGGCTATTTTTATGCCTGGCGCGGTGCGTAGTGGGAAAGGGTGGTTTTGAGGCTGAAGGCAGCAGGAAAGCCCGCAGCCCCCAGGTCTTTGGGGCTACGCAAGCGGTTCCCAAAGAGCTTTAGAACAAGGCATAGTTTTCCCTGCTGGCTCTTTGGGCGGGGGACCCATCTCCAGCCGTATGGCCATTTTTGTGCCTGGCACGGCGCCAAGTGGGAACGGGTGGCTTTGAGGCTGAAGGCAGCAGCAAAGCCTGCAGGCCCCACGTCTGTGGGGCCACGCAACCGGTTCCCAAAGAGCTTTAGAACAAGGCATAGTTTTCCTTGCTGGGTCTTTGGGCATGGGACCGATCTCCAGCCATAGGCCATTTTTTTACCTGATGGAGTGCCAAGTGGGAAAGGGTGGCTTTGAGGCTGAAGGCAGCAGGAAAGCCTGCAGCCCCCAGGTCTGTGGGGCTACGCAAGCGGTTCCCAAAGAGCTTTAGAACAAGGCATAGTTTTCCTTGCTGGCTCTTTGGGCATGGGCCCCATCTCCAGCCATAGGCCATTTTTGTGCCTGATGCGGCGCCAAGTGGGAAAGGGTGGCTTTGAGGCTGAAGGCAGCAGGAAAGCCCGCAGCCCCCAGGTCTGTGCGGCTACGCAAGCGGTTCCCAAAGAGCTTTAGAACAAGGCAAAATTTTCCTTGCTGGCTCTCTGGGCGGGGGACCCATCTCCAGCCGTATGGCCATTTTTGTGCCTAGCGCGACGCCAAGTGGGAAAGGGTGGCTTTGAGGCTGAAGGCAGCAGCAAAGCCTGCAGCCCCCAGGTCTGTGGGGCTACGCAAGCGGTTCCCAAAGAGCTTTAGAACAAGGCATAGTTTTCCCTGCTGGGTCTTTGGGCATGGGACCCGTCTCCAGCCATAGGCCATTTTTGTGCCTGGCGCGACACCAAGTGGGAAAGGGTGGCTTTGAGGCTGAAGGCAGCAGGAAAGCCCGCAGCGCCAGGTCTGTGGGGCTACGCAAGCGGTTCCCAAAGAGCTTTAGAACAAGGCATAATTTTCCTTGCTGGCTCTCTGGGCGGGGGACCCATCTCCAGCCCTATGGCCATTTTTGTGCCTGGCGCGGCGCCAAGTGGGAAAAAGTGGTGTGGAGGCTGAAGGCAGCAGGAAAGCCCGCAGCCCCCAGGTCTGTGGGGCTACGCAAGCGGTTCCCAAAGAGCTTTAGAACAAGGCATAGTTTTCCCTGCTGGCTCTTTGGGCGGGGGACCCATCTGCAGCCGTATGGCCATTTTTGTGCCTGGCGCGGTGCGTAGTGGGAAAGGGTGGTTTTGAGGCTGAAGGCAGCAGGAAAACCTGCAGCCCCCAGGTCTGTGGGGCCAAGCAAGCGGTTCCCAAAGAGCTTTAGAACAAGGCATAGTTTTCCCTGATGGCTCTTTGGGCATGGGACCCATCTCCAGCCATAGGCCATTTTTGTGCCTGATAGGGCGCCAAGTGGGAAAGGGTGGCTTTGAGGCTGAAGGCAGCAGGAAAGCCTGCAGCCCCCAGGTCTGTGGGGCTACGCAAGCGGTTCCCAAAGAGCTTTAGAAGAAGGCATAGTTTTCCCTGCTGGCTCTTTGGACGGGGGACCCATTTCCAGCCGTATGGCCATTTTTGTGCCTGGCGCGGTGCGTAGTGGTAAAGGGTGGTTTTGAGGCTGAAGGCAGCAGCAAAGCCTGCAGCCCCCAGGTCTGTGGGGCCAAGCAAGCGGTTCCCAAAGAGCTTTAGAACAAGGCATAGTTTTCCCTGCTGGCTCTTTGGGCATGGGACCCATCTCCAGCCATAGGCCATTTTTGTGCCTGGCGCGGCGCCAAGTGGGAAAGGGTGGCTTTGAGGCTGAAGGCAGCAGGAAAGCCTGCAGCCCCCAGGTCTGTGGGGCTACGCAAGCGGTTCCCAAAGAGCTTTAGAACAAGGCATAGTTTTCCCTGCTGGCTCTTTGGGCGGGGGACCCATCTCCAGCCGTATGGCCATTTTTGTGCCTGGCGCGGCGCCAAGTGGGAAAGGGTGGTTTTGAGGCTGAAGGCAGCAGCAAAGCCTGCAGCCCCCAGGTCTGTGGGGCCAAGCAAGCGGTTCCCAAAGAGCTTTAGAACAAGGCATAGTTTTCCCTGCTGGCTCTTTGGGCATGGGACCCATCTCCAGCCATAGGCCATTTTTGTGCCTGGCGCGACGCCAAGTGGGAAAGGGTGTTGTCGAGGCTGAAGGCAGCAGGAAAGCCCGCAGCCCCCAGGTCTGTGGGGCCACACAAGCGGTTCCCAAAGAGCTTTAGAACAAGGCATAGTTTTCCCTGCTGGCTCTTTGGGCGGGGGACCCATCTCCAGCCGTATGGCCATTTTTGTGCCTGGCGCGGCGCCAAGTGGGAAAGGGTGGCTTTGAGGCTGAAGGCAGCAGCAAAGCCCGCAGCCCCCAGGTCTGTGGGGCTACGCAAGCAGTTCCCAAAGAGCTTTAGAACAAGGCATAGTTTTCCCTGCTGGCTCTTTAGGCATGGGACCCATCTCCATCCATAGGCCATTTTTGTGCCTGATAGGGCGCCAAGTGGGAAAGGGTTGCTTTGAGGCTGAAGACAGCAGGAAAGCCCGCAGCCCCCAGGTCTGTGGGGCTACGCAAGCGGTTCCCAAAGAGCTTTAGAACAAGGCATAGTTTTCCCTGCTGGCTCTTTGGGCGGGGGACCCATCTGCAGACATATGGCCATTTTTGTGCCTGGCACGACGCCAAGTGGGAAAGGGTGGCTTTGACGCTGAAGGCAGCAGGAAAGCCCGCAGCCCCCAGGTCTGTGCGGCTACGCAAGCGGTTCCCAAAGAGCTTTAGAACAAGGCATAGTTTTCCCTACTGGCTCTTTGGGCGGGAGACCCATCTCCAGCCATAGGCCATTTTTGTGCCTGGCGCGACGCCAAGTGGGAAAGGGTGTTGTCGAGGCTGAAGGCAGCAGGAAAGCCCGCAGCCCCCAGGTCTGTGGGGCTACGCAAGCGGTTCCCAAAGAGCTTTAGAACAAGGCATAGTTTTCCCTGCTGGCTCTTTGGGCATGGGACCCATCTCCAGCCATAGGCCATTTTTGTGCCTGGCGCAGTGCCAAGTGGGAAAGGGTGGTGTCGAGGCTGAAGGCAGCAGGAAAGCCCGCAGCCCCCAGGTCTGTTGGGCTACGCAAGCGTTTCCCAAAGAGCTTTAGAACAAGGCATAGTTTTCCCTGCTGGCTCTTTGGGCGGGGGACCCGTATCCAGCCATAGGCCATTTTTGTGCCTGGCGCGGCGCCAAGTGGGAAAGGGTGGCTTTGAGGCTGAAGGCAGCAGGAAAGCCTGCAGCCCCCAGGTCTGTGGGGCTACGCAAGCGGTTCCCAAAGAGCTTTAGAACAAGGCATAGTTTTCCCTGCTGGCTCTTTGGGCGGGGGACCCATCTCCAGCCGTATGGCCATTTTTGTGCCTGGCCCGGCGCCAAGTGGGAAAGGGTGGTGTCGAGGCTGAAGGCAGCAGGAAAGCCCACAGCCCCCAGGTCTGTGGGGCTACGCAAGCGGTTCCCAAAGAGCTTTAGAACAAGGCATAGTTTTCCCTGCTGGCTCTTTGGGCGGGGGACCCATCTCCAGCCGTATGGCCATTTTTGTGCCTGGCGCGGTGCGTAGTGTGAAAGGGTGGTTTTGAGGCTGAAGGCAGCAGGAAAGCCTGCAGCCCCCAGGTCTGTGGGGCCAAGGAAGCTGTTCCCAAAGAGCTTTAGAACAAGGCATAGTTTTCCGTGATGGCTCTTTGGGCATGGGACCCATCTCCAGCCATAGGCCATTTTTGTGCCTGGCGCGGTGCGTAGTGGGAAAGGGTGGCTTTGAGGCTGAAGGCAGCAGGAAAGCCCGCAGCCCCCAGGTCTGTGGGGCTACGCAAGCGGTTCCCAAAGAGCTTTAGAAGAAGGCATAGTTTTCCTTGCTGGCTCTTTGGGCATGGGACCCATCTCCAGCCATAGGCCATTTTTGTGCCTGGCCCGGCGCCAAGTGGGAAAGGGTGGTGTCGAGGCTGAAGGCAGCAGCAAAGCCCGAAGCCCCCAGGTCTGTAGGGCTACGCAAGCGGTTCCCAAAGAGTTTTAGAACAAGGCATAGTTTTCCCTGCTGGCTCTTTGGGCATGGAACCCATCTCCAGCCGTATGGCCATTTTTGTGCCTACCGCGGCGCCAAATGGGAAAGGGTGGCTTTGAGGCTGAAGGCAGCAGGAAAGTCTGCAGCCCCCAAGTCTCTTAGGCTATGCAAGCGGTTCCCAAAGAGCTTTAGAACAAGGCATAGTTTCCACTGCTTGTTCTTTGGGCGGGGGACCCATCTCCAGCCATAGGCCATTTTTGTGCCTGGCGCAGTGCCAAGTGGGAAAGGGTGCTGTCGAGCCTGAAGGCAGCAGGAAAGCCTGCAGCCCCCAGGTCTGTGGGGCTACGCAAGCGGTTCCCAAAGAGCTTTAGAACAAGGCATAGTTTTCCCTGCTGGCTCTTTGGGCGGGGGACCCATCTCCAATCGTATGGCCATTTTTGTGCCTGGCGCGGTGCGTAGTGGGAAAGGGTGGTTTTGAGGCTGAAGGAAGCAGGAAAGCCCGCAACCCCCAGGTCTGTGGGGCTACGCAAGCGGTTCCCAAAGAGCTTTAGAACAAGGCATAGTTTTCCCTGCTGGCTCTTTTGGCATGGGACCCATCTCCAGCCGTATGGCAATTTTTGTGCCTGGCCCGGCGCCAAGTGGGAAAGGGTGGCTTTAAGGCTGAAGGCAGCAGCAAAGCCCGCAGCCCCCAGGTCTGTGGGGCTACGCAAGCGGTTCCCAAAGAGCTTTAGAACAAGGCATAATTTTCCCTGCTGGCTCTTTGGGCGGGGGACCCATCTCCAGCCGTATGGCTATTTTTGTGCCTGGCGCGGTGCGTAGTGGCATAGGATGGTTTTGAGGCTGAAGGCAGCAGGAAAGCCTGCAGCCCCCAGGTCTGTGCGGCTACACAAGCGGATCACAAAGATCTTTAGAACAAGGCATAGTTTTCCCTGCTGGCTCTTTGGGCGGGGGACCCATCTCCAGCCGTACGGCCATTTTTGCGCCTGGCCCGGCGCAAAGTGGGAAAGGGTGGCTTTGAGGCTGAAGGCAGCAGCAAAGCCCGCAGCCCCCAGGTCTGTGCGGCTACGAAAGCGGTTCCCAAAGAGCTTTAGAACAAGGCATAGTTTTCCCTGCTGGCTCTTTGGGCGGGAGACCCATCTCCAGCCATAGGCCATTTTTGTGCCTGGCGCGACGCCAATTGGGAAAGGGTGTTGTCGAGGCTGAAGGCAGCAGGAAAGCCCGCAGCCCCCAGGTCTGTGGGGCCACACAAGCGGTTCCCAAAGAGCTTTAGAACAAGGCATAGTTTTCCCTGCTGGCTCTTTGGGCGGGGGACCCATCTCCAGCCGTATGGCCATTTTTGTGCCTGGCGCGGCGCCAAGTGGGAAAAGGGTGGCTTTGAGGCTGAAGGCAGCAGCAAAGCCCGCAGCCCCCAGGTCTGTGGGGCTACGCAAGCAGTTCCCAAAGAGCTTTAGAACAAGGCATAGTTTTCCCTGCTGGCTCTTTAGGCATGGGACCCATCTCCATCCATAGGCCATTTTTGTGCCTGATAGGGCGCCAAGTGGGAAAGGGTTGCTTTGAGGCTGAAGACAGCAGGAAAGCCCGCAGCCCCCAGGTCTGTGGGGCTACGCAAGCGGTTCCCAAAGAGCTTTAGAACAAGGCATAGTTTTCCCTGCTGGCTCTTTGGGCGGGGGACCCATCTGCAGACATATGGCCATTTTTGTGCCTGGCACGACGCCAAGTGGGAAAGGGTGGCTTTGACGCTGAAGGCAGCAGGAAAGCCCGCAGCCCCCAGGTCTGTGGGGCTACGCAAGCGGTTCCCAAAGAGCTTTAGAACAAGGCATAGTTTTCCCTACTGGCTCTTTGGGCGGGAGACCCATCTCCAGCCATAGGCCATTTTTGTGCCTGGCGCGACGCCAAGTGGGAAAGGGTGTTGTCGAGGCTGAAGGCAGCAGGAAAGCCCGCAGCCCCCAGGTCTGTGGGGCTACGCAAGCGGTTCCCAAAGAGCTTTAGAACAAGGCATAGTTTTCCCTGCTGGCTCTTTGGGCATGGGACCCATCTCCAGCCATAGGCCATTTTTGTGCCTGGCGCGACACCAAGTGGGAAAGGGTGGTGTCGAGGTTGAAGGCAGCAGGAAAGCCTGCAGCCCCCAGGTCTGTGGGGCTACACAAGCGGTTCCCAAAGAGCTTTAGAACAAGGCATAGTTTTCCCTGCTGGCTCTTTGGGCATGGGACCCATCTCCAGCCGTATGGCCATTTTTGTGCCTGGCGCGGCGCCAAGTGGGAAAGGGTGGTTTTGAGGCTGAAGGCAGCAGGAAAGCCCGCAGCCCCCACGTCTGTGGGGCTACGCAAGCGGTTCCCAAAGAGCTTTAGAACAAGGCATAGTTTTCCCTGCTGGCTCTTTGGGCGGGGGACCCATCTCCAGCCGTATGGCCATTTTTGTGCCTAGCGCGGCGCCAAATGGGAAAGGGTGGCTTTGAGGCTGAAGGCAGCAGGAAAGCCTGCAGCCCCCAGGTCTGTGGGGCTACGCAAGCGGTTCCCAAAGAGCTTTAGAACAAGGCATAGTCTTCCCTGCTGGCTCTCTGGGCCGGGGACCCATCTCCAGCCATAGGCCATTTTTGTGCCTGGCGCAGTGCCAAGTGGGAAAGGGTGGTGTCGAGGCTGAAGGCAGCAGGAAAGCCCGCAGCCCCCAGGTCTGTGGGGCTACGCAAGCGTTTCCCAAAGAGCTTTAGAACAAGGCATAGTTTTCCCTGCTGGCTCTTTGGGCGGGGGACCCATCTCCAGCCATAGGCCATTTTTGTGCCTGGCGCGGCGCCAAGTGGGAAAGGGTGGTGTCGAGGCTGAAGGCAGCAGGAAAGCCTGCAGGCCCCACGTCTGTGGGGCTACGCAAGTGGTTCCCAAAGAGCTTTAGAACAAGGCATAGTTTTCCCTGCTGGCTCTTTGGGCGGGGGGACCCATATCCAGCCATAGGCCATTTTTGTGCCTGGCGCGGCGCCAAGTGGGAAAGGGTGGCTTTGAGGCTGAAGGCAGCAGGAAAGCCTGCAGCCCCCAGGTCTGTGGGGCTACGCAAGCGGTTCCCAAAGAGCTTTAGAACAAGGCATAGTTTTCCCTGCTGGCTCTTTGGGCGGGGGACCCATCTCCAGCCGTATGGCCATTTTTGTGCCTGGCCCGGCGCCAAGTGGGAAAGGGTGGTGTCGAGGCTGAAGGCAGCAGGAAAGCCCACAGCCCCCAGGTCTGTGGGGCTACGCAAGCGGTTCCCAAAGAGCTTTAGAACAAGGCATAGTTTTCCCTGCTGGCTCTTTGGGCGGGGGACCCATCTCCAGCCGTATGGCCATTTTTGTGCCTGGCGCGGTGCGTAGTGTGAAAGGGTGGTTTTGAGGCTGAAGGCAGCAGGAAAGCCTGCAGCCCACAGCTCTGTGGGGCCAAGGAAGCTGTTCCCAAAGAGCTTTAGAACAAGGCATAGTTTTCCGTGATGGCTCTTTGGGCATGGGACCCATCTCCAGCCATAGGCCATTTTTGTGCCTGGCGCGGCGCCAAATGGGAAAGGGTGGCTTTGAGGCTGAAGGCAGCAGGAAAGTCTGCAGCCCCCAAGTCTCTTAGGCTATGCAAGCGGTTCCCAAAGAGCTTTAGAACAAGGCATAGTTTCCGCTGCTTGTTCTTTGGGCGGGGGACCCATCTCCAGCCATAGGCCATTTTTGTGCCTGGCGCAGTGCCAAGTGGGAAAGGGTGCTGTCGAGCCTGAAGGCAGCAGGAAAGCCTGCAGCCCCCAGGTGTGTGGGGCTACGCAAGCGGTTCCCAAAGAGCTTTAGAACAAGGCATAGTTTTCCCTGCTGGCTCTTTGGGCGGGGGACCCATCTCCAGCCGTATGGCCATTTTTGTGCCTGGCGCGGCGCCAAGTGGGAAAGGGTGTTGTCGAACATGAAGGCAGAAGGAAAGCCCACAGCCCCCAGGTCTGTGCGGCTACGAAAGCGGTTCCCAAAGAGCTTTAGAACAAGGCATAGTTTTCCCTGCTGGCTCTTTGGGCGGGGGACCCATCTCCAGCCATAGGCCATTTTTGTGCCTGGCGCGACGCCAAGTGGGAAAGGGTGGTGTCGAGGTTGAAGGCAGCAGGAAAGCCTGCAGCCCCCAGGTCTGTGGGGCTACGCAAGCGGTTCCCAAAGAGCTTTAGAACAAGGCATAGTTTTCCGTGCTGGCTCCTTGGGCGGGGGACCCATCTCCAGCCGTATGGCCATTTTTGTGCCTGGCGCGGTGCGTAGTGTGAAAGGGTGGTTTTGAGGCTGAAGGCAGCAGGAAAGCCTGCAGACCACAGCTCTGTGGGGCCAAGGAAGCTGTTCCCAAAGAGCTTTAGAACAAGGCATAGTTTTCCGTGATGGCTCTTTGGGCATGGGACCCATCTCCAGTCATAGGCCATTTTTGTGCCTGGCGCGGTGCGTAGTGGGAAAGGGTGGCTTTGAGGCTGAAGGCAGCAGGAAAGCCCGCAGCCCCCAGGTCTGTGGGGCTACGCAAGCGGTTCCCAAAGAGCTTTAGAAGAAGGCATAGTTTTCCTTGCTGGCTCTTTGGGCATGGGACCCATCTCCAGCCATAGGCCATTTTTGTGCCTGGCCCGGCGCCAAGTGGGAAAGGGTGGTGTCGAGGCTGAAGGCAGCAGCAAAGCCCGAAGCCCCCAGGTCTGTAGGGCTACGCAAGCGGTTCCCAAAGAGCTTTAGAACAAGGCATAGTTTTCCCTGCTGGCTCTTTGGGCATGGAACCCATCTCCAGCCGTATGGCCATTTTTGTGCCTACCGCGGCGCCAAATGGGAAAGGGTGGCTTTGAGGCTGAAGGCAGCAGGAAAGTCTGCAGCCCCCAAGTCTCTTAGGCTATGCAAGCGGTTCCCAAAGAGCTTTAGAACAAGGCATAGTTTCCGCTGCTTGTTCTTTGGGCGGGGGACCCATCTCCAGCCATAGGCCATTTTTGTGCCTGGCGCAGTGCCAAGTGGGAAAGGGTGCTGTCGAGCCTGAAGGCAGCAGGAAAGCCTGCAGCCCCCAGGTCTGTGGGGCTACGCAAGCGGTTCCCAAAGAGCTTTAGAACAAGGCATAGTTTTCCCTGCTGGCTCTTTGGGCGGGGGACCCATCTCCAGCCGTATGGCCATTTTTGTGCCTGGCGCGGCGCCAAGTGGGAAAGGGTGTTGTCGAACATGAAGGCAGAAGGAAAGCCCACAGCCCCCAGGTGTGTGGGGCTACGCAAGCGGTTCCCAAAGAGCTTTAGAACAAGGCATAGTTTTCCCTGCTGGCTCTTTGGGCGGGGGACCCATCTCCAGCCATAGGCCATTTTTGTGCCTGGCGCGGCGCCAAGTGGGAAAGGGTGGTTTTGAGGCTGAAGGCAGCAGGAAAGCCCGCAGCCCCCAGGTCTGTGGGGCTACGCAAGCGGTTCCCAAAGAGCTTTAGAACAAGGCATAGTTTTCCCTGCTGGCTCTTTGGGCGGGGGACCCATCTCCAGCCGTATGGCTTTTTTTGTGCCTGGCGCGGCGCGAAGCGGGAAAGGGTGGCTTTGAGGCTGAAGGCAGCAGCAAAGCCCGCAGCCCCCAGGTCTGTGGGGCTACGCAAGCGGTTCCCAAAGAGCTTTAGAACAAGGCATAGTTTTCCCTGCTGGCTCTTTGGGCGGGGGACCCATCTCCAGCCGTATGGACATTTTTGTGCCTGGCACGGCGCCAAGTGGGAAAGGGTGGTGTCGAGGCTGAAGGCAGCAGGAAAGCCCACAGCCCCCAGGTCTGTGGGGCTATGCAAGCGGTTCCCAAAGAGCTTTAGAACAAGGCATAGTTTTACCTGCTGGCTCTTTGGGCATGGGACCCATCTCCACCCATAGGCCATTTTTCTGCCTGGCGCGACGCCAAGTGGGAAAGGGTGCTGTCGAGGCTGAAGGCAGCAGGAAAGCCTGCAGCCCCCAGGTCTGTGGGGCTACGCAAGCGGTTCCCAAAGAGCTTTAGAACAAGGCATAGTTTTCCCTGCTGGCTCTCTGGGCGGGGCACCCATCTGCAGCCATAGGCTGTTTTTGTGCCTGGCGCGGCGCCAAGTGGGAAAGGGTGGCTTTGAGGCTGAAGGCAGCAGCAAAGCCCGCAGCCCCCAGGTCTGTGGGGCTACGCAAGCGGTTCCCAAAGAGCTTTAGAACAAGGCATAGTTTTCCCTGCTGGCTCTTTGGGCGGGGGACCCATCTCCAGCCGTATGGCCATTTTTGTGCCTGGCACGGCGCCAAGTGGGAAAGGGTGGTGTCGAGGCTGAAGGCAGCAGGAAAGCCCACAGCCCCCAGGTCTGTGGGGCTATGCAAGCGGTTCCCAAAGAGCTTTAGAACAAGGCATAGTTTTCCCTGCTGGCTCTTTGGGCATGGGACCCATCTCCACCCATAGGCCATTTTTCTGCCTGGCGCGACGCCAAGTGGGAAAGGGTGCTGTCGAGGCTGAAGGCAGCAGGAAAGCCTGCAGCCCCCAGGTCTGTGGGGCTACGCAAGCGGTTCCCAAAGAGCTTTAGAACAAGGCATAGTTTTCCCTGCTGGCTCTCTGGGCGGGGCACCCATCTGCAGCCATAGGCTGTTTTTGTGCCTGGCGCGGCGCCAAGTGGGAAAGGGTGGCTTTGAGGCTGAAGGCAGCAGGAAAGCCTGCAGCCCCCACGTCTGTGGGGCCACGCAAGCGGTTCCCAAAGAGCTTTAGAACAAGGCATAGTTTTCCTTGCTGGGTCTTTGGGCATGGGACCGATCTCCAGCCATAGGCCATTTTTTTGCCTGATGGAGTGCCAAGTGGGAAAGGGTGGCTTTGAGGCTGAAGGCAGCAGGAAAGCCTGCAGCCCCCAGGTCTGTGGGGCTACGCAAGCGGTTCCCAAAGAGCTTTAGAACAAGGCATAGTTTTCCTTGCTGGCTCTTTGGGCATGGGACCCATCTCCAGCCATAGGCCATTTTTGTGCCTGATGCGGCGCCAAGTGGGAAAGGGTGGCTTTGAGGCTGAAGGCAGCAGGAAAGCCCGCAGCCCCCAGGTCTGTGCGGCTACGCAAGCGGTTCCCAAAGAGCTTTAGAACAAGGCATAATTTTCCTTGCTGGCTCTCTGGGCGGGGGACCCATCTCCAGCCGTATGGCCATTTTTGTGCCTAGCACGACGCGAAGTGGGAAAGGGTGGCTTTGAGGCTGAAGGCAGCAGCAAAGCCTGCAGCCCCCAGGTCTGTGGGGCTACGCAAGCGGTTCCCAAAGAGCTTTAGAACAAGGCATAGTTTTCCCTGCTGGCTCTTTGGACGGGGGACCCATTTCCAGCCGTATGGCCATTTTTGTGCCTGGCGCGGTGCGTAGTGGTAAAGGGTGGTTTTGACGCTGAAGGCAGCAGCAAAGCCCGCAGCCCCCAGGTCTGTGCGGCTACGCAAGCGGTTCCCAAAGAGCTTTAGAACAAGGCATAGTTTTCCCTGCTGGCTCTTTGGGCGGGGGACCCATCTCCAGCCGTATGGCCATTTTTGTGCCTGGCGCGGCGCCAATTGGGAAAGGGTGGTGTCGAGGCTGAAGGCAGCAGCAAAGCCTGCAGCCCCCAGGTCTGTGGGCCCAAGCAAGCGGTTCCCAAAGAGCTTTAGAACAAGGCATAGTTTTCCCTGCTGGCTCTTTGGGCATGGGACCCATCTGCAGCCATAGGCCATTTTTGTGCCTGGCGCGGCGCCAAGTGGGAAAGGGTGGCTTTGAGGCTGAAGGCAGCAGGAAAGCCTGCAGCCCCCAGGTCTGTGGGGCTACGCAAGCAGTTCCCAAAGAGCTTTAGAACAAGGCATAATTTTCCCTGCTGGCTCTCTGGGCGGGGGACCCATCTCCAGCCATAGGCCATTTTTGTGCCTGGCGCGGCGCCAAGTGGGAAAGGGTGCTGTCGAGGCTGAAGGCAGCAGCAAAGCCTGCAGCCCCCAGGTCTGTGGGGCTATGCAAGCGGTTCCCAAAGAGCTTTAGAACAAGGCATAGTTTTCCCTGCTGGCTCTTTGGGCGGGGGACCCATCTGCAGCCATAGGCCATTTTTGTGCCTGGCGCGGCGCCAAGTGGGAAAGGGTGGCTTTGAGGCTGAAGGCAGCAGGAAAGCCTGCAGCCCCCAGGTCTCTGGGGCTACGCAAGCAGTTCCCAAAGAGCTTTAGAACAAGGCATAATTTTCCCTGCTGGCTCTCTGGGCGGGGGACCCATCTCCAGCCATAGGCCATTTTTGTGCCTGATGCAGCGCCAAGTGGGAAAGGGTGGCTTTGAGGCTGAAGGCAGCATGAAAGCCTGCAGCCCCCAGGTCTGTGGGGCTATGGAAGCGGTTCCCAAAGAGCTTTAGAACAAGGCATAGTTTTCCCTGCTGGCTCCTTGGTCTGGAGACCCATCTCCAGCCATAGGCCATTTTTGTGCCTGGCGCATTGCCAAGTGGGAAAGGGTGGTTTTGAGGGTGAAGGCAGCAGGAAAGCCTGCAGCCCCCAGGTCTGTGGGGCTACGCAAGCTGTTCCCAAAGAGCTTTAGAACAAGGCATAGTTTTCCCTGCTGGCTCTTTGGGCGGGGGACCCATCTCCAGCCGTATGGCCATTTTTGTGCCTGGCGCGGCGCCAAGTGGGAAGGGTGTTGTCGAACATGAAGGCAGAAGGAAAGCCCACAGCCCCCAGGTGTGTGCGACTACGCAAGCGGTTCCCAAAGAGCTTTAGAACAAGGCATAGTTTTCCCTGCTTGTTCTTTGGTCGGGGGACCCATCTCCAGCCATAGGCCATTTTTTTTGCCTGGCGCGACGCCAAGTGGGAAAGGGTGGCTTTGAGGCTGAAGGCAGCAGGAGAGCCTGCAGCCCCCAGGTCTGTGGGGCTACGCAAGCGGTTCCCAAAGAGCTTTAGAACAAGGCATAGTTTTCCCTGCTGGCTCTTTGGGCGGGGGACCCATCTCCAGCCATAGGCCATTTTTGTGCCTGGCGCGACGCCAAGTGGGAAAGGGTGGTGTCGAGGTTGAAGGCAGCAGGAAAGCCTGCAGCCCCCAGGTCTGTGGGGCTACGCAAGCGGTTCCCAAAGAGCTTTAGAACAAGGCATAGTTTTCCCTGCTGGCTCCTTGGGCGGGGGACCCATCTCCAGCCGTATGGCCATTTTTGTGCCTGGCGCGGCGCCCAGTGGGAAAGGGTGGTGTCGAGGCTGAAGGCAGCAGGAAAGCCCACAGCTCCCAGGTCTGTGGAGCTACGCAAGTGGTTCCCAAAGAGCTTTAGAACAAGGCATAGTTTTCCTTGCTGGCTCTTTGGGCAGGGGACCCATCTCCAGCCATATGGCCATTTTTGTGCCTGATGCGGCGTCCAGTGGAAAAGGGTGGCTTTGAGGCTGAAGGCAGCAGCAAAGCCCGCAGCCCCCAGGTCTGTGGGGCTACGCAAGCGGTTCCCAAAGAGCTTTAGAACAAGGCATAGTTTTCCCTGCTGGCTCTTTGGGCGGGGGACCCATCTCCAGCCGTATGGCCATTTTTGTGCCTGGCGCGGCGCCAAGTGGGAAAGGGTGGCTTTGAGGCTGAAGGCAGCAGGAAAGCCCGCAGCCCCCAGGTCTGTGGGGCTACGCAAGCGGTTCCCAAAGAGCTTTAGAAGAAGGCATAGTTTTCCCTGCTGGCTCTTTGGGCGGGGGACCCATCTGCAGCCATAGGCCATTTTTGTGCCTGGCGCGGCGCCAAGTGGGAAAGGGTGGCTTTGAGGCTGAAGGCAGCAGGAAAGCCTGCAGCCCCCAGGTCTCTGGGGCTACGCAAGCAGTTCCCAAAGAGCTTTAGAACAAGGCATAATTTTCCCTGCTGGCTCTCTGGGCGGGGGACCCATCTCCAGCCATAGGCCATTTTTGTGCCTGATGCAGCGCCAAGTGGGAAAGGGTGGCTTTGAGGCTGAAGGCAGCATGAAAGCCTGCAGCCCCCAGGTCTGTGGGGCTATGGAAGCGGTTCCCAAAGAGCTTTAGAACAAGGCATAGTTTTCCCTGCTGGCTCCTTGGTCTGGAGACCCATCTCCAGCCATAGGCCATTTTTGTGCCTGGCGCATTGCCAAGTGGGAAAGGGTGGTTTTGAGGGTGAAGGCAGCAGGAAAGCCTGCAGCCCCCAGGTCTGTGGGGCTACGCAAGCTGTTCCCAAAGAGCTTTAGAACAAGGCATAGTTTTCCCTGCTGGCTCTTTGGGCGGGGGACCCATCTCCAGCCGTATGGCCATTTTTGTGCCTGGCGCGGCGCCAAGTGGGAAGGGTGTTGTCGAACATGAAGGCAGAAGGAAAGCCCACAGCCCCCAGGTGTGTGCGACTACGCAAGCGGTTCCCAAAGAGCTTTAGAACAAGGCATAGTTTTCCCTGCTTGTTCTTTGGTCGGGGGACCCATCTCCAGCCATAGGCCATTTTTTTTGCCTGGCGCGACGCCAAGTGGGAAAGGGTGGCTTTGAGGCTGAAGGCAGCAGGAGAGCCTGCAGCCCCCAGGTCTGTGGGGCTACGCAAGCGGTTCCCAAAGAGCTTTAGAACAAGGCATAGTTTTCCCTGCTGGCTCTTTGGGCGGGGGACCCATCTCCAGCCATAGGCCATTTTTGTGCCTGGCGCGACGCCAAGTGGGAAAGGGTGGTGTCGAGGTTGAAGGCAGCAGGAAAGCCTGCAGCCCCCAGGTCTGTGGGGCTACGCAAGCGGTTCCCAAAGAGCTTTAGAACAAGGCATAGTTTTCCCTGCTGGCTCCTTGGGCGGGGGACCCATCTCCAGCCGTATGGCCATTTTTGTGCCTGGCGCGGCGCCCAGTGGGAAAGGGTGGTGTCGAGGCTGAAGGCAGCAGGAAAGCCCACAGCTCCCAGGTCTGTGGAGCTACGCAAGTGGTTCCCAAAGAGCTTTAGAACAAGGCATAGTTTTCCTTGCTGGCTCTTTGGGCAGGGGACCCATCTCCAGCCATATGGCCATTTTTGTGCCTGATGCGGCGTCCAGTGGAAAAGGGTGGCTTTGAGGCTGAAGGCAGCAGCAAAGCCTGCAGCCCCCAGGTCTGTGGGGCTACGCAAGCGGTTCCCAAAGAGCTTTAGAACAAGGCATAGTTTTCCCTGCTGGCTCTTTGGGCGGGGGACCCATCTCCAGCCGTATGGCCATTTTTGTGCCTGGCGCGGCGCCAAGTGGGAAAGGGTGGCTTTGAGGCTGAAGGCAGCAGGAAAGCCCGCAGCCCCCAGGTCTGTGGGGCTACGCAAGCGGTTCCCAAAGAGCTTTAGAAGAAGGCATAGTTTTCCCTGCTGGCTCTTTGGGCGGGGGACCCATCTCCAGCCGTATGGCCATTTTTGTGCCTAGCGCGGCGCCAAGTGGGAAAGGGTGGTTTTGAGGCTGAAGGCAGCAGGGAAGCCCGCAGCCCCCAGGTCTGTGGGGCTACGCAAGCGGTTCCCAAAGAGCTTTAGAACAAGGCATAGTTTTCCCTGCTGGCTCTTTGGGCGGGGGACCCATCTCCAGCCGTATGGCCATTTTTGTGCCTGGCACGGCGCCAAGTGGGAAAGGGTGGTGTCGAGGCTGAAGGCAGCAGCAAAGCCCGCAGCCCCCAGGTCTGTAGGGCTACGCAAGCGGTTCCCAAAGAGCTTTAGAACAAGGCATAGTTTTCCCTGCTGGCTCTTTGGGCGGGGGACCCATCTCCAGCCGTATGGCCATTTTTGAGCCTGGCGCGGCGCCAAGTGGGAAAGGGTGGCTTTGAGGTTGAAGGCAGGAGCAAAGCCTGCAGCCCTAAGGTCTGTGGGGCTACGCAAGCGGTTCCCAAAGAGCTTTAGAACAAGGCATAGTTTTCCCTGCTAGCTCTTAGGGCATGGGACCCATCTGCAGCCATAGGCCATTTTTGTGCCTGGCGCGGCGCCAAGTGGGAAAGGGTGGCTTTGAGGCTGAAGGCAGCAGGAAAGCCTGCAGCCCCCAGGTCTGTGGGGCTACGCAAGCAGTTCCCAAAGAGCTTTAGAACAAGGCATAATTTTCCCTGCTGGCTCTCTGGGCGGGGGACCCATCTCCAGCCGTATGGCCATTTTTGTGCCTGGCGCGGCGCCAAGTGGGAAAGGGTGCTGTCGAGGCTGAAGGCAGCAGCAAAGCCTGCAGCCCCCAGGTCTGTGGGGCTATGCAAGCGGTTCCCAAAGAGCTTTAGAACAAGGCATAGTTTTCCCTGCTGGCTCTTTGGGCGGGGGACCCATCTGCAGCCATAGGCCATTTTTGTGCCTGGCGCGGCGCCAAGTGGGAAAGGGTGGCTTTGAGGCTGAAGGCAGCAGGAAAGCCTGCAGCCCCCAGGTCTCTGGGGCTACGCAAGCAGTTCCCAAAGAGCTTTAGAACAAGGCATAATTTTCCCTGCTGGCTCTCTTGGTCTGGAGACCCATCTCCAGCCATAGGCCATTTTTGTGCCTGGCGCATTGCCAAGTGGGAAAGGGTGGTTTTGAGGGTGAAGGCAGCAGGAGAGCCTGCAGCCCCCAGGTCTGTGGGGCTACGCAAGCTGTTCCCAAAGAGCTTTAGAACAAGGCATAGTTTTCCCTGCTGGCTCTTTGGGCGGGGGACCCATCTCCAGCCGTATGGCCATTTTTGTGCCTGGCGCGGCGCCAAGTGGGAAGGGTGTTGTCGAACATGAAGGCAGAAGGAAAGCCCACAGCCCCCAGGTGTGTGCGGCTACGCAAGCGGTTCCCAAAGAGCTTTAGAACAAGGCATAGTTTTCCCTGCTTGTTCTTTGGTCGGGGGACCCATCTCCAGCCATAGGCCATTTTTTTTGCCTGGCGCGACGCCAAGTGGGAAAGGGTGGCTTTGAGGCTGAAGGCAGCAGGAGAGCCTGCAGCCCCCAGGTCTGTGGGGCTACGCAAGCGGTTCCCAAAGAGCTTTAGAACAAGGCATAGTTTTCCCTGCTGGCTCTTTGGGCGGGGGACCCATCTCCAGCCATAGGCCATTTTTGTGCCTGGCGCGACGCCAAGTGGGAAAGGGTGGTGTCGAGGTTGAAGGCAGCAGGAAAGCCTGCAGCCCCCAGGTCTGTGGGGCTACGCAAGCGGTTCCCAAAGAGCTTTAGAACAAGGCATAGTTTTCCCTGCTGGCTCCTTGGGCGGGGGACCCATCTCCAGCCGTATGGCCATTTTTGTGCCTGGCGCGGCGCCCAGTGGGAAAGGGTGGTGTCGAGGCTGAAGGCAGCAGGAAAGCCCACAGCTCCCAGGTCTGTGGAGCTACGCAAGTGGTTCCCAAAGAGCTTTAGAACAAGGCATAGTTTTCCTTGCTGGCTCTTTGGGCAGGGGACCCATCTCCAGCCATATGGCCATTTTTGTGCCTGATGCGGCGTCCAGTGGAAAAGGGTGGCTTTGAGGCTGAAGGCAGCAGCAAAGCCCGCAGCCCCCAGGTCTGTGGGGCTACGCAAGCGGTTCCCAAAGAGCTTTAGAACAAGGCATAGTTTTCCCTGCTGGCTCTTTGGGCGGGGGACCCATCTCCAGCCGTATGGCCATTTTTGTGCCTGGCGCGGCGCCAAGTGGGAAAGGGTGGCTTTGAGGCTGAAGGCAGCAGGAAAGCCCGCAGCCCCCAGGTCTGTGGGGCTACGCAAGCGGTTCCCAAAGAGCTTTAGAAGAAGGCATAGTTTTCCCTGCTGGCTCTTTGGGCGGGGGACCCATCTCCAGCCGTATGGCCATTTTTGTGCCTAGCGCGGCGCCAAGTGGGAAAGGGTGGTTTTGAGGCTGAAGGCAGCAGGGAAGCCCGCAGCCCCCAGGTCTGTGGGGCTACGCAAGCGGTTCCCAAAGAGCTTTAGAACAAGGCATAGTTTTCCCTGCTGGCTCTTTGGGCGGGGGACCCATCTCCAGCCGTATGGCCATTTTTGTGCCTGGCACGGCGCCAAGTGGGAAAGGGTGGTGTCGAGGCTGAAGGCAGCAGCAAAGCCCGCAGCCCCCAGGTCTGTAGGGCTACGCAAGCGGTTCCCAAAGAGCTTTAGAACAAGGCATAGTTTTCCCTGCTGGCTCTTTGGGCGGGGGACCCATCTCCAGCCGTATGGCCATTTTTGAGCCTGGCGCGGCGCCAAGTGGGAAAGGGTGGCTTTGAGGTTGAAGGCAGGAGCAAAGCCTGCAGCCCTAAGGTCTGTGGGGCTACGCAAGCGGTTCCCAAAGAGCTTTAGAACAAGGCATAGTTTTCCCTGCTAGCTCTTAGGGCATGGGACCCATCTCCAGCCATAGGCCATTTTTCTGCCTGGCGCGGTGCGTAGTGGGAAAGGGTGGTTTTGAGGCTGAAGGCAGCAGGAAAGCCTGCAGCCCCCAGGTCTGTGGGGCCAAGCAAGCGGTTCCCAAAGAGCTTTAGAACAAGGCATAGTTTTCCCTGATGGCTCTTTGGGCATGGGACCCATCTCCAGCCATAGGCCATTTTTGTGCCTGATAGGGCGCCAAGTGGGAAAGGGTGGCTTTGAGGCTGAAGGCAGCAGGAAAGCCTGCAGCCCCAGGTCTGTGGGGCTACGCAAGCGGTTCCCAAAGAGCTTTAGAACAAGGCATAGTTTTCCCTGCTGGCTCTTTGGGCGGGGGACCCATCTCCAGCCGTATGGCCATTTTTGTGCCTGGCGCGGTGCGTAGTGGGAAAGGGTGGTTTTGACGCTGAAGGCAGCAGGAAAGCCCGCAGCCCCCAGGTCTGTGGGGCTACGCAAGCGGTTCCCAAAGAGCTTTAGAACAAGGCATAGTTTTCCCTGCTGGCTCTTTGGGCGGGGGACCCATCTCCAGCCGTATGGCCATTTTTGTGCCTAGCGCGGCGCCAAGTGGGAAAGGGTGGTGTCGAGGCTGAAGGCAGCAGGAAAGCCCGCAGCCCCCAGGTCTTTGGGGCTACGCAAGCGGTTCCCAAAGAGCTTTAGAACAAGGCATAGTTTTCCCTGCTGGCTCTTTGGGCGGGGGACCCATCTCCAGCCGTATGGCCATTTTTGTGCCTGGCACGGCGCCAAGTGGGAAAGGGTGGTGTCGAGGCTGAAGGCAGCAGCAAAGCCCGCAGCCCCCAGGTCTGTAGGGCTACGCAAGCGGTTCCCAAAGAGCTTTAGAACAAGGCATAGTTTTCCCTGCTGTCTCTTTGGGCGGGGGACCCATCTCCAGCCGTATGGCCATTTTTGTGCCTGGCGCGGTGCCAAGCGGGAAAGGGTGGCTTTGAGGCTGAAGGCAGGAGCAAAGCCTGCAGCCCTAAGGTCTGTGTGGCTACGCAAGCGGTTCCCAAAGAGCTTCAGAACAAGGCATAGTTTTCCCTGCTGGCTCTTTGGGCATGGGACCCATCTCCAGCCATAGGCCATTTTTGTGCCTGGCGCGGTGCCAAGTGGGAAAGGGTGGTGTCGAGTCTGAAGGCAGCAGGAAAGCCTGCAGCCCCCAGGTCTGTGGGGCTACGCAAGCGGTTCCCAAAGAGCTTTAGAACAAGGCATAGTTTTCCCTGCTGGCTCTTTGGGCGGGGGACCCATCTCCAGCCATAGGCCATTTTTGTGCCTGGCGCGACGCCAAGTGGGAAAGGGTGGTGTCGAGGTTGAAGGCAGCAGGAAAGCCTGCAGCCCCCAGGTCTGTGGGGCTACGCAAGCGGTTCCCAAAGAGCTTTAGAACAAGGCATAGTTTTCCCTGCTGGCTCTTTGGGCATGGGACCCATCTCCAGCCATAGGCCATTTTTGTGCCTGGCGCGGTGCCAAGTGGGAAAGGGTGGTGTCGAGTCTGAAGGCAGCAGGAAAGCCTGCAGCCCCCAGGTCTGTGGGGCTACGCAAGCGGTTCCCAAAGAGCTTTAGAACAAGGCATAGTTTTCCCTGCTGGCTCCTTGGTCTGGAGACCCATCTCCAGCCATAGGCCATTTTTGTGCCTGGCGCATTGCCAAGTGGGAAAGGGTGGTTTTGAGGGTGAAGGCAGCAGGAAAGCCTGCAGCCCCCAGGTCTGTGGGGCTACGCAAGCTGTTCCCAAAGAGCTTTAGAACAAGGCATAGTTTTCCCTGCTGGCTCTTTGGGCGGGGGACCCATCTCCAGCCGTATGGCCATTTTTGTGCCTGGCGCGGCGCCAAGTGGGAAGGGTGTTGTCGAACATGAAGGCAGAAGGAAAGCCCACAGCCCCCAGGTGTGTGCGGCTACGCAAGCGGTTCCCAAAGAGCTTTAGAACAAGGCATAGTTTTCCCTGCTTGTTCTTTGGTCGGGGGACCCATCTCCAGCCATAGGCCATTTTTTTTGCCTGGCGCGACGCCAAGTGGGAAAGGGTGGCTTTGAGGCTGAAGGCAGGAGCAAAGCCTGCAGCCCTAAGGTCTGTGGGGCTACGCAAGCGGTTCCCAAAGAGCTTTAGAACAAGGCATAGTTTTCCCTGCTTGTTCTTTCGTCGGGGGACCCATCTCCAGCCGTATGGCCATTTTTGAGCCTGGCGCGGCGCCAAGTGGGAAAGGGTGGCTTTGAGGTTGAAGGCAGGAGCAAAGCCTGCAGCCCTAAGGTCTGTGGGGCTACGCAAGCGGTTCCCAAAGAGCTTTAGAACAAGGCATAGTTTTCCCTGCTAGCTCTTAGGGCATGGGACCCATCTCCAGCCATAGGCCATTTTTCTGCCTGGCGCGGTGCGTAGTGGGAAAGGGTGGTCTTGAGGCTGAAGGCAGCAGGAAAGCCTGCAGCCCCCAGGTCTGTGGGGCCAAGCAAGCGGTTCCCAAAGAGCTTTAGAACAAGGCATAGTTTTCCCTGATGGCTCTTTGGGCATGGGACCCATCTCCAGCCATAGGCCATTTTTGTGCCTGATAGGGCGCCAAGTGGGAAAGGGTGGCTTTGAGGCTGAAGGCAGCAGGAAAGCCTGCAGCCCCAGGTCTGTGGGGCTACGCAAGCGGTTCCCAAAGAGCTTTAGAACAAGGCATAGTTTTCCCTGCTGGCTCTTTGGGCGGGGGACCCATCTCCAGCCGTATGGCCATTTTTGTGCCTGGCGCGGTGCGTAGTGGGAAAGGGTGGTTTTGACGCTGAAGGCAGCAGGAAAGCCCGCAGCCCCCAGGTCTGTGGGGCTACGCAAGCGGTTCCCAAACAGCTTTAGAACAAGGCATAGTTTTCCCTGCTGGCTCTTTGGGCGGGGGACCCATCTCCAGCCGTATGGCCATTTTTGTGCCTAGCGCGGCGCCAAGTGGGAAAGGGTGGTGTCGAGGCTGAAGGCAGCAGGAAAGCCCGCAGCCCCCAGGTCTGTGGGGCTACGCAAGCTGTTCCCAAAGAGCTTTAGAACAAGGCATAGTTTTCCCTGCTGGCTCTTTGGGCGGGGGACCCATCTCCAGCCGTATGGCCATTTTTGTGCCTGGCACGGCGCCAAGTGGGAAAGGGTGGTGTCGAGGCTGAAGGCAGCAGCAAAGCCTGCAGCCCTAAGGTCTGTGTGGCTACGCAAGCGGTTCCCAAAGAGCTTCAGAACAAGGCATAGTTTTCCCTGCTGGCTCTTTGGGCGGGGGACCCATCTCCAGCCATAGGCCATTTTTGTGCCTGGCGCGACGCCAAGTGGGAAAGGGTGGTGTCGAGGTTGAAGGCAGCAGGAAAGCCTGCAGCCCCCAGGTCTGTGGGGCTACGCAAGCGGTTCCCAAAGAGCTTTAGAACAAGGCATAGTTTTCCCTGCTGGCTCCTTGGGCGGGGGACCCATCTCCAGCCGTATGGCCATTTTTGTGCCTGGCGCGGTGCGTAGTGGGAAAGGGTGGTGTCGAGGCTGAAGGCAGCAGGAAAGCCCACAGCTCCCAGGTCTGTGGAGCTACGCAAGTGGTTCCCAAAGAGCTTTAGAACAAGGCATAGTTTTCCTTGCTGGCTCTTTGGGCAGGGGACCCATCTCCAGCCATATGGCCATTTTTGTGCCTGATGCGGCGTCCAGTGGAAAAGGGTGGCTTTGAGGCTGAAGGCAGCAGCAAAGCCCGCAGCCCCCAGGTCTGTGGGGCTACGCAAGCGGTTCCCAAAGAGCTTTAGAACAAGGCATAGTTTTCCCTGCTGGCTCTTTGGGCGGGGGACCCATCTCCAGCCGTATGGCCATTTTTGTGCCTGGCGCGGCGCCAAGTGGGAAAGGGTGGCTTTGAGGCTGAAGGCAGCAGGAAAGCCCGCAGCCCCCAGGTCTGTGGGGCTACGCAAGCGGTTCCCAAAGAGCTTTAGAAGAAGGCATAGTTTTCCCTGCTGGCTCTTTGGGCGGGGGACCCATCTCCAGCCGTATGGCCATTTTTGTGCCTAGCGCGGCGCCAAGTGGGAAAGGGTGGTTTTGAGGCTGAAGGCAGCAGGGAAGCCCGCAGCCCCCAGGTCTGTGGGGCTACGCAAGCGGTTCCCAAAGAGCTTTAGAACAAGGCATAGTTTTCCCTGCTGGCTCTTTGGGCGGGGGACCCATCTCCAGCCGTATGGCCATTTTTGTGCCTGGCACGGCGCCAAGTGGGAAAGGGTGGTGTCGAGGCTGAAGGCAGCAGGAAAGCCCGCAGCCCCCAGGTCTGTAGGGCTACGCAAGCGGTTCCCAAAGAGCTTTAGAACAAGGCATAGTTTTCCCTGCTGGCTCTTTGGGCGGGGGACCCATCTCCAGCCGTATGGCCATTTTTGAGCCTGGCGCGGCGCCAAGTGGGAAAGGGTGGCTTTGAGGTTGAAGGCAGGAGCAAAGCCTGCAGCCCTAAGGTCTGTGGGGCTACGCAAGCGGTTCCCAAAGAGCTTTAGAACAAGGCATAGTTTTCCCTGCTAGCTCTTAGGGCATGGGACCCATCTCCAGCCATAGGCCATTTTTCTGCCTGGCGCGGTGCGTAGTGGGAAAGGGTGGTTTTGAGGCTGAAGGCAGCAGGAAAGCCTGCAGCCCCCAGGTCTGTGGGGCCAAGCAAGCGGTTCCCAAAGAGCTTTAGAACAAGGCATAGTTTTCCCTGATGGCTCTTTGGGCATGGGACCCATCTCCAGCCATAGGCCATTTTTGTGCCTGATAGGGCGCCAAGTGGGAAAGGGTGGCTTTGAGGCTGAAGGCAGCAGGAAAACCTGCAGCCCCAGGTCTGTGGGGCTACGCAAGCGGTTCCCAAAGAGCTTTAGAACAAGGCATAGTTTTCCCTGCTGGCTCTTTGGGCGGGGGACCCATCTCCAGCCGTATGGCCATTTTTGTGCCTGGCGCGGTGCGTAGTGGGAAAGGGTGGTTTTGACGCTGAAGGCAGCAGGAAAGCCCGCAGCCCCCAGGTCTGTGGGGCTACGCAAGCGGTTCCCAAAGAGCTTTAGAACAAGGCATAGTTTTCCCTGCTGGCTCTTTGGGCGGGGGACCCATCTCCAGCCGTATGGCCATTTTTGTGCCTAGCGCGGCGCCAAGTGGGAAAGGGTGGTGTCGAGGCTGAAGGCAGCAGGAAAGCCCGCAGCCCCCAGGTCTGTGGGGCTACGCAAGCGGTTCCCAAAGAGCTTTAGAACAAGGCATAGTTTTCCCTGCTGGCTCTTTGGGCGGGGGACCCATCTCCAGCCGTATGGCCATTTTTGTGCCTGGCACGGCGCCAAGTGGGAAAGGGTGGTGTCGAGGCTGAAGGCAGCAGCAAAGCCCGCAGCCCCCAGGTCTGTAGGGCTACGCAAGCGGTTCCCAAAGAGCTTTAGAACAAGGCATAGTTTTCCCTGCTGTCTCTTTGGGCGGGGGACCCATCTCCAGCCGTATGGCCATTTTTGTGCCTGGCGCGGTGCCAAGCGGGAAAGGGTGGCTTTGAGGCTGAAGGCAGGAGCAAAGCCTGCAGCCCTAAGGTCTGTGTGGCTACGCAAGCGGTTCCCAAAGAGCTTCAGAACAAGGCATAGTTTTCCCTGCTGGCTCTTTGGGCATGGGACCCATCTCCAGCCATAGGCCATTTTTGTGCCTGGCGCGGTGCCAAGTGGGAAAGGGTGGTGTCGAGTCTGAAGGCAGCAGGAAAGCCTGCAGCCCCCAGGTCTGTGGGGCTACGCAAGCGGTTCCCAAAGAGCTTTAGAACAATGCATAGTTTTCCTTGCTGGGTCTTTGGGCATGGGACCCATCTCCAGCCATAGGCCATTTTTGTGCCTGGCGCGGTGCGTAGTGGGAAAGGGTGGCTTTGAGGCTGAAGGCAGCAGGAAAGCCTGCAGCCCCCAGGTCTGTGCGGCTACGCAAGCGGTTCCCAAAGAGCTTTAGAACAAGGCCTAGTTTTCCCTGCTGGCTCTTTGGGCGGGGACCCATCTCCAGCCATAGACCATTTTTGTGCCTAGCGCGGCGCCAAGTGGGAAAGGGTGGTGTCGAGGCTGAAGGCAGCAGGAGAGCCTGCAGCCCCCAGGTCTGTGGGGCTACGCAAGCGGTTCCCAAAGAGCTTTAGAACAAGGCATAGTTTTCCCTGCTGGCTCTTTGGGCGGGGGACCCATCTCCAGCCGTATGGCCATTTTTGAGCCTGGCGCGGCGCCAAGTGGGAAAGGGTGGTTTTGAGGCTGAAGGCAGCAGGAAAGCCCGCAGCCCCCAGGTCTGTGTGGCTACGCAAGCGGTTCCCAAAGAGCTTTAGAACAAGGCGTAGTTTTCACTGCTGGCTCTTTGGGCGTGGGACCCATCTCCAGCCGTATGGCCATTTTTGTGCCTGGCCTGGCGCGAAGCGGGAAAGGGTGGCTTTGAGGCTGAAGGCAGCAGCAAAGCCCACAGCCCCCAGGTCTGTGGGGCTACGCAAGCGGTTCCCAAAGAGCATTAGAACAAGGCATAGTTTTCCCTGCTGGCTCTTTGGGCGGGGGACCCATCTCCAGCCGTATGGCCATTTTTGTGCCTGGCACGGCGCCAAGTGGGAAAGGGTGGTGTCGAGGCTGAAGGCAGCAGGAAAGCCCACAGCCCCCAGGTCTGTGGGGCTATGCAAGCGGTTCCCAAAGAGCTTTAGAACAAGGCATAGTTTTCCCTGATGGCTCTTTGGGCATGGGACCCATCTCCACCCATAGGCCATTTTTGTGCCTGGCGCCGCGCCAAGTGGGAAAGGGTGCTGTCGAGGCTGAAGGCAGCAGGAAAGCCTGCAGCCCCCAGGTCTGTGCGGCTACGCAAGCGGTTCCCAAAGAGCTTTAGAACAAGGCATAGTTTTCCCTGCTGGCTCTTTTGGCATGGGACCCATCTCCAGCCGTATGGCAATTTTTGTGCCTGGCCCGGCGCCAAGTGGGAAAGGGTGGTTTTGAGGCTGAAGGCAGCAGGAAAGCCTGCAGGCCCCACGTCTGTGGGGCTACGCAAGCGGTTCCCAAAGAGCTTTAGAACAAGGCATAGTTTTCCCTGCTGGCTCTTTGGGCGGGGGACCCATCTCCAGCCGTATGGCCATTTTTGTGCCTGATGCGGCGCCAAGTGGGAAAGGGTGGCTTTGAGGTTGAAGGCAGCAGGAAAACCCGCAGCCCCCAGGTCTGTGCGGCTACGCAAGTGGTTCCCAAATAGCTTTAGAACAAGGCATAGTTTTCCCTGCTGGCTCTTCCGGCGGGGGACCCATCTCCAGCCGTATGGCCATTTTTGTGCCTGATGGGGCGCCAAGTGGGAAAGGGTGGCTTTGAGGCTGAAGGCAGCAGGAAAGCCCGCAGCCCCCAGGTCTGTGGGGCTATGCAAGCGGTTCCCAAAGAGCTTTAGAACAAGGCATAGTTTTCCCTGCTGGCTCTTTGGACGGGGGACCCATCTCCAGCCGTATGGCCATTTTTGTGCCTGGCGCGGCGCCAAGTGGGAAAGGGTGGCTTTGAGGCTGAAGGCAGCAGGAAAGCCCGCAGCCCCCAGATCTTTGGGGCTACGCAAGCGGTTCCCAAAGAGCTTTAGAACAAGGCATAGTTTTCCCTGCTGGCTCTTTGGGCGGGGGACCCATCTCCAGCCGTATGGCCATTTTTGTGCCTGGCACGGCGCCAAGTGGGAAAGGGTGGTGTCGAGGCTGAAGGCAGCAGGAAAGCCCGCAGCCCCCATGTCTGTAGGGCTACGCAAGCGGTTCCCAAAGAGCTTTAGAACAAGGCATAGTTTTCCCTGCTGGCTCTCTGGGCGGGGGACCCATCTCCAGCCATAGACCATTTTTGTGCCTAGCGCGGCGCCAAGTGGGAAAGGGTGGCTTTGAGGCTGAAGGCAGCAGCAAAGCCTGCAGGCCCCACGTCTGTGGGGCCACGCAAGCGGTTCCCAAAGAGCTTTAGAACAAGGCATAGTTTTCCTTGCTGGGTCTTTGGGCATGGGACCGATCTCCAGCCATAGGCCATTTTTTTGCCTGATGGAGTGCCAAGTGGGAAAGGGTGGCTTTGAGGCTGAAGGCAGCAGGAAAGCCTGCAGCCCCCAGGTCTGTGGGGCTACGCAAGCGGTTCCCAAAGAGCTTTAGAACAAGGCATAGTTTTCCCTGCTCTCTCTTTGGGCGGGGGACCCATCTCCAGCCGTATGGCCATTTTTGTGCCTGGCACGGCGCCAAGTGGGAAAGGGTGGTGTCGAGGCTGAAGGCAGCAGCAAAGCCCGCAGCCCCCACGTCTGTGGGGCCAAGCAAGCGGTTCCCAAAGAGCTTAGAACAAGGCATAGTTTTCCCTGCTGTCTCTTTGGGCGGGGGACCCATCTCCAGCCGTATGGCCATTTTTGTGCCTGGCGCGGTGCCAAGTGGGAAAGGGTGGCTTTGAGGCTGAAGGCAGGAGCAAAGCCTGCAGCCCTAAGGTCTGTGTGGCTAGGCAAGCGGTTCCCAAAGAGCTTCAGAACAAGGCATAGTTTTCCCTGCTGGCTCTTTGGGCATGGGACCCATCTCCAGCCATAGGCCATTTTTGTGCCTGGCGCGGTGCCAAGTGGGAAAGGGTGGTGTCGAGTCTGAAGGCAGCAGGAAAGCCTGCAGCCCCCAGGTCTGTGGGGCTACGCAAGCGGTTCCCAAAGAGCTTTAGAACAATGCATAGTTTTCCTTGCTGGGTCTTTGGGCATGGGACCCATCTCCAGCCATAGGCCATTTTTGTGCCTGGCGCGGTGCGTAGTGGGAAAGGGTGGCTTTGAGGCTGAAGGCAGCAGGAAAGCCTGCAGCCCCCAGGTCTGTGCGGCTACGCAAGCGGTTCCCAAAGAGCTTTAGAACAAGGCATAATTTTCCTTGCTGGCTCTCTGGGCGGGGGACCCATCTCCAGCCGTATGGCCATTTTTGTGCCTAGCGCGACGCCAAGTGGGAAAGGGTGGCTTTGAGGCTGAAGGCAGCAGCAAAGCCTGCAGCCCCCAGGTCTGTGGGGCTACGCAAGCGGTTCCCAAAGAGCTTTAGAACAAGGCATAGTTTTCCCAGCTGGGTCTTTGGGCATGGGACCCATCTCCAGCCATAGGCCATTTTTGTGCCTGGCGCGACGCCAAGTGGGAAAGGGTGGCTTTGAGGCTGAAGGCAGCAGGAAAGCCCGCAGCGCCAGGTCTGTGGGGCTACGCAAGCGGTTCCCAAAGAGCTTTAGAACAAGGCATAATTTTCCTTGCTGGCTCTCTGGGCGGGGGACCCATCTCCAGCCGTATGGCCATTTTTGTGCCTGGCGCGGCGCCAAGTGGGAAAGGGTGGTTTTGAGGCTGAAGGCAGCAGGAAAGCCCGCAGCCCCCAGGTCTGTGGGGCTACGCAAGCGGTTCCCAAAGAGCTTTAGAACAAGGCATAGTTTTCCCTGCTGGCTCTTTGGGCGGGGCACCCATCTCCAGCCGTATGGCCATTTTTGTGCCTGGCCCGGCGCCAAGCAGGAAAGGGTGGCTTTGAGGCTGAAGGCAGCAGCAAAGCCCACACCCCCAGGTCTGTGGGGCTACGCAAGCGGTTCCCAAAGAGCTTTAGAAAAAGGCATAGTTTTCCCTGCTGGCTCTTTGGGCGGGGGACCCATCTCCAGCCGTATGGCCATTTTTGTGCTTGGCGCGGCGCCAAGTGGGAAAGGGTGGTGTCGAGGCTGAAGGCAGCAGGAAAGCCCACAGCCCCCAGGTCTGTGGGGCTACGCAAGTGGTTCCCAAAGAGCTTTAGAACAAGGCATAGTTTTCCCTGCTAGCTCTTTGGGCGGGGGACACATCTCCAGCCGTATGGCCATTTTTGTGCCTGGCGCGGTGCGTAGTGGGAAAGGGTGGTTTTGAGGCTGAAGGCAGCAGGAAAGCCTGCAGCCCCCAGGTCTGTGGGGCCAAGCAAGCGGTTCCCAAAGAGCTTTAGAACAAGGCATAGTTTTCCCTGATGGCTCTTTGGGCATGGGACCCATCTCCAGGCATAGGCCATTTTTGTGCCTGATAGGGCGCCAAGTGGGAAAGGGTGGCTTTGAGGCTGAAGGCAGCAGGAAAGCCCGCAGCCCCCAGGTCTGTGGGGCTACGCAAGCGGTTCCCAAAGAGCTTTAGAACAAGGCATAGTTTTCCCTGCTGGCTCTTTGGACGGGGGACCCATTTCCAGCCGTATGGCCATTTTTGTGCCTGGCGCGGTGCGTAGTGGTAAAGGGTGGTTTTGAGGCTGAAGGCAGCAGGAAAGCCCGCAGCCCCCAGGTCTGTGGGGCTACGCAAGCGGTTCCCAAAGAGCTTTAGAACAAGGCATAGTTTTCCCTGCTGGCTCTTTGGGCGGGGGACCCATCTCCAGCCGTATGGCCATTTTTGTGCCTGGCGCGGCGCCAAGTGGGAAAGGGTGGTTTTGAGGCTGAAGGCAGCAGCAAAGCCTGCAGCCCCCAGGTCTGTGGGGCCAAGCAAGCGGTTCCCAAAGAGCTTTAGAACAAGGCATAGTTTTCCCACCTGGCTCTTAGGGCATGGGACCCATCTCTAGCCATAGGCCATTTTTGTGCCTGGCACGGCGCCAAGTGGGAAAGGGTGCTGTCGAGGCTGAAGGCAGCAGCAAAGCCTGCAGCCCCCAGGTCTGTGGGGCTATGCAAGCGGTTCCCAAAGAGCTTTAGAACAAGGCATAGTTTTCCCTGCTGGCTCTTTGGGCGGGGGACCCATCTCCAGTCGTATGGCTATTTTTATGCCTGGCGCGGTGCGTAGTGGGAAAGGGTGGTTTTGAGGCTGAAGGCAGCAGGAAAGCCTGCAGCCCCCAGGTCTGTGGGGCTACGCAAGCGGTTCCCAAAGAGCTTTAGAACAAGGCATAGTTTTCCTTGCTGGCTCTTTGGGCATGGGCCCCATCTCCAGCCATAGGCCATTTTTGTGCCTGGCGCGGCGCCAAGTGGGAAAGGGTGGCTTTGAGGCTGAAGGCAGCAGGAAAGCCCGCAGCCCCCAGGTCTGTGCGGCTACGCAAGCGGTTCCCAAAGAGCTTTAGAACAAGGCAAAATTTTCCTTGCTGGCTCTCTGGGCGGGGGACCCATCTCCAGCCGTATGGCCATTTTTGTGCCTAGCGCGACGCCAAGTGGGAAAGGGTGGCTTTGAGGCTGAAGGCAGCAGCAAAGCCTGCAGCCCCCAGGTCTGTGGGGCTACGCAAGCGGTTCCCAAAGAGCTTTAGAACAAGGCATAGTTTTCCCTGCTGGGTCTTTGGGCATGGGACCCATCTCCAGCCATAGGCCATTTTTGTGCCTGGCGCGACACCAAGTGGGAAAGGGTGGTGTCGAGGCTGAAGGCAGCAGGAAAGCCCGCAGCCCCCAGGTCTGTGCGGCTACGCAAGCGGTTCCCAAAGAGCTTTAGAACAAGGCATAGTTTTCCCTGCTGGCTCTTTGGGCGGGGGACCCATCTCCAGCCGTATGGCCATTTTTGTGCCTGGCGCGGTGCGTAGTGTGAAAGGGTGGTTTTGAGGCTGAAGGCAGCAGGAAAACCTGCAGCCCCCAGGTCTGTGGGGCCAAGCAAGCGGTTCCCAAAGAGCTTTAGAACAAGGCATAGTTTTCCCTGCTGGCTCTTTGGGCGGGGGACCCATCTCCAGCCGTATGGCCATTTTTGTGCCTGGCGCGGTGCGTAGTGGGAAAGGGTGGTTTTGAGGCTGAAGGCAGCAGGAAAACCTGCAGCCCCCAGGTCTGTGGGGCCAAGCAAGCGGTTCCCAAAGAGCTTTAGAACAAGGCATAGTTTTCCCTGCTGGCTCTTTGGGCGGGGGACCCATCTCCAGCCGTATGGCCATTTTTGTGCCTGGCGCGGTGCGTAGTGGGAAAGGGTGGTTTTGAGGCTGAAGGCAGCAGGAAAACCTGCAGCCCCCAGGTCTGTGGGGCCAAGCAAGCGGTTCCCAAAGAGCTTTAGAAGAAGGCATAGTTTTCCCTGCTGGCTCTTTGGACAGGGGACCCATTTCCAGCCGTATGGCCATTTTTGTGCTTGGCGCGGCGCCAAGTGGGAAAGGGTGGTGTCGAGGCTGAAGGCAGCAGGAAAGCCCACAGCCCCCAGGTCTGTGGGGCTACGCAAGTGGTTCCCAAAGAGCTTTAGAACAAGGCATAGTTTTCCCTGCTAGCTCTTTGGGCGGGGGACACATCTCCAGCCGTATGGCCATTTTTGTGCCTGGCGCGGTGCGTAGTGGGAAAGGGTGGTTTTGAGGCTGAAGGCAGCAGGAAAGCCTGCAGCCCCCAGGTCTGTGGGGCCAAGCAAGCGGTTCCCAAAGAGCTTTAGAACAAGGCATAGTTTTCCCTGATGGCTCTTTGGGCATGGGACCCATCTCCAGGCATAGGCCATTTTTGTGCCTGATAGGGCGCCAAGTGGGAAAGGGTGGCTTTGAGGCTGAAGGCAGCAGGAAAGCCTGCAGCCCCCAGGTCTGTGGGGCTACGCAAGCGGTTCCCAAAGAGCTTTAGAACAAGGCATAGTTTTCCCTGCTGGCTCTTTGGACGGGGGACCCATTTCCAGCCGTATGGCCATTTTTGTGCCTGGCGCGGTGCGTAGTGGTAAAGGGTGGTTTTGACGCTGAAGGCAGCAGGAAAGCCCGCAGCCCCCAGGTCTGTGGGGCTACGCAAGCGGTTCCCAAAGAGCTTTAGAACAAGGCATAGTTTTCCCTGCTGGCTCTTTGGGCGGGGGACCCATCTCCAGCCGTATGGCCATTTTTGTGCCTGGCGCGGCGCCAAGTGGGAAAGGGTGGTTTTGAGGCTGAAGGCAGCAGCAAAGCCTGCAGCCCCCAGGTCTGTGGGGCCAAGCAAGCGGTTCCCAAAGAGCTTTAGAACAAGGCATAGTTTTCCCTGCTGGCTCTTTGGGCATGGGACCCATCTCCAGCCATAGGCCATTTTTGTGCCTGGCACGGCGCCAAGTGGGAAAGGGTGCTGTCGAGGCTGAAGGCAGCAGCAAAGCCTGCAGCCCCCAGGTCTGTGGGGCTATGCAAGCGGTTCCCAAAGAGCTTTAGAACAAGGCATAGTTTTCCCTGCTGGCTCTTTGGGCGGGGGACCCATCTCCAGTCGTATGGCTATTTTTATGCCTGGCGCGGTGCGTAGTGGGAAAGGGTGGTTTTGAGGCTGAAGGCAGCAGCAAAGCCCGCAGCCCCCAGGTCTGTGCGGCTACGCAAGCGGTTCCCAAAGAGCTTTAGAACAAGGCATAGTTTTCCCTGCTGGCTCTTTGGGCGGGGGACCCATCTCCAGCCGTATGGCCATTTTTGTGCCAGGCACGGCGCCAAGTGGGAAAGGGTGTTGTCGAGGCTGAAGGCAGCAGGAAAGCCCGCAGCCCCCATGTCTGTAGGGCTACGCAAGCGGTTCCCAAAGAGCTTTAGAACAAGGCATAGTTTTCCCTGCTGGCTCTCTGGGCGGGGGACCCATCTCCAGCCATAGACCATTTTTGTGCCTAGCGCGGCGCCAAGTGGGAAAGGGTGGCTTTGAGGCTGAAGGCAGCAGCAAAGCCTGCAGGCCCCACGTCTGTGGGGCCACGCAAGCGGTTCCCAAAGAGCTTTAGAACAAGGCATAGTTTTCCTTGCTGGCTCTTTGGGCATGGGACCGATCTCCAGCCATAGGCCATTTTTTTACCTGATGGAGTGCCAAGTGGGAAAGGGTGGCTTTGAGGCTGAAGGCAGCAGGAAAGCCTGCAGCCCCCAGGTCTGTGGGGCTACGCAAGCGGTTCCCAAAGAGCTTTAGAACAAGGCATAGTTTTCCTTGCTGGCTCTTTGGGCATGGGCCCCATCTCCAGCCATAGGCCATTTTTGTGCCTGGCGCGGCGCCAAGTGGGAAAGGGTGGCTTTGAGGCTGAAGGCAGCAGGAAAGCCCGCAGCCCCCAGGTCTGTGCGGCTACGCAAGCGGTTCCCAAAGAGCTTTAGAACAAGGCAAAATTTTCCTTGCTGGCTCTCTGGGCGGGGGACCCATCTCCAGCCGTATGGCCATTTTTGTGTCTAGCGCGACGCCAAGTGGGAAAGGGTGGCTTTGAGGCTGAAGGCAGCAGCAAAGCCTGCAGCCCCCAGGTCTGTGGGGCCAAGCAAGCGGTTCCCAAAGAGCTTTAGAACAAGGCATAGTTTTCCCTGCTGGGTCTTTGGGCATGGGACCCATCTCCAGCCATAGGCCATTTTTGTGCCTGGCGCGACACCAAGTGGGAAAGGGTGGCTTTGAGGCTGAAGGCAGCAGGAAAGCCCGCAGCGCCAGGTCTGTGGGGCTACGCAAGCGGTTCCCAAAGAGCTTTAGAACAAGGCATAATTTTCCTTGCTGGCTCTCTGGGCGGGGGACCCATCTCCAGCCGTATGGCCATTTTTGTGCCTGGCGCGGCGCCAAGTGGGAAAGGGTGGTGTCGAGGCTGAAGGCAGCAGGAAAGCCCGCAGCCCCCAGGTCTGTGCGGCTACGCAAGCAGTTCCCAAAGAGCTTTAGAACAAGGCATAGTTTTCCCTGCTGGCTCTTTGGGCGGGGGACCCATCTCCAGCCGTATGGCCATTTTTGTGCCTGGCGCGGTGCGTAGTGGGAAAGGGTGGTTTTGAGGCTGAAGGCAGCAGGAAAACCTGCAGCCCCCAGGTCTGTGGGGCCAAGCAAGCGGTTCCCAAAGAGCTTTAGAACAAGGCATAGTTTTCCCTGCTGGCTCTTTGGGCGGGGGACCCATCTCCAGCCGTATGGCCATTTTTGTGCCTGGCGCGGTGCGTAGTGGGAAAGGGTGGTTTTGAGGCTGAAGGCAGCAGGAAAACCTGCAGCCCCCAGGTCTGTGGGGCCAAGCAAGCGGTTCCCAAAGAGCTTTAGAACAAGGCATAGTTTTCCCTGCTGGCTCTTTGGGCGGGGGACCCATCTCCAGCCGTATGGCCATTTTTGTGCCTGGCGCGGTGCGTAGTGGGAAAGGGTGGTTTTGAGGCTGAAGGCAGCAGGAAAACCTGCAGCCCCCAGGTCTGTGGGGCCAAGCAAGCGGTTCCCAAAGAGCTTTAGAAGAAGGCATAGTTTTCCCTGCTGGCTCTTTGGACAGGGGACCCATTTCCAGCCGTATGGCCATTTTTGTGCTTGGCGCGGCGCCAAGTGGGAAAGGGTGGTGTCGAGGCTGAAGGCAGCAGGAAAGCCCACAGCCCCCAGGTCTGTGTGGCTACGCAAGTGGTTCCCAAAGAGCTTTAGAACAAGGCATAGTTTTCCCTGCTAGCTCTTTGGGCGGGGGACACATCTCCAGCCGTATGGCCATTTTTGTGCCTGGCGCGGTGCGTAGTGGGAAAGGGTGGTTTTGAGGCTGAAGGCAGCAGGAAAGCCTGCAGCCCCCAGGTCTGTGGGGCCAAGCAAGCGGTTCCCAAAGAGCTTTAGAACAAGGCATAGTTTTCCCTGATGGCTCTTTGGGCATGGGACCCATCTCCAGGCATAGGCCATTTTTGTGCCTGATAGGGCGCCAAGTGGGAAAGGGTGGCTTTGAGGCTGAAGGCAGCAGGAAAGCCTGCAGCCCCCAGGTCTGTGGGGCTACGCAAGCGGTTCCCAAAGAGCTTTAGAACAAGGCATAGTTTTCCCTGCTGGCTCTTTGGACGGGGGACCCATTTCCAGCCGTATGGCCATTTTTGTGCCTGGCGCGGTGCGTAGTGGTAAAGGGTGGTTTTGACGCTGAAGGCAGCAGGAAAGCCCGCAGCCCCCAGGTCTGTGGGGCTACGCAAGCGGTTCCCAAAGAGCTTTAGAACAAGGCATAGTTTTCCCTGCTGGCTCTTTGGGCGGGGGACCCATCTCCAGCCGTATGGCCATTTTTGTGCCTGGCGCGGCGCCAAGTGGGAAAGGGTGGTTTTGAGGCTGAAGGCAGCAGCAAAGCCTGCAGCCCCCAGGTCTGTGGGGCCAAGCAAGCGGTTCCCAAAGAGCTTTAGAACAAGGCATAGTTTTCCCTGCTGGCTCTTTGGGCATGGGACCCATCTCCAGCCATAGGCCATTTTTGTGCCTGGCACGGCGCCAAGTGGGAAAGGGTGCTGTCGAGGCTGAAGGCAGCAGCAAAGCCTGCAGCCCCCAGGTCTGTGGGGCTATGCAAGCGGTTCCCAAAGAGCTTTAGAACAAGGCATAGTTTTCCCTGCTGGCTCTTTGGGCGGGGGACCCATCTCCAGCCGTATGGCCATTTTTGTGCCTAGCGCGGCGCCAAGTGGGAAAGGGTGTTTTTGAGGCTGAAGGCAGCAGCAAAGCCCGCAGCCCCCAGGTCTGTGCGGCTACGCAAGCGGTTCCCAAAGAGCTTTAGAACAAGGCATAGTTTTCCCTGCTGGCTCTTTGGGCGGGGGACCCATCTCCAGCCGTATGGCCATTTTTGTGCCTGGCACGGCGCCAAGTGGGAAAGGGTGTTGTCGAGGCTGAAGGCAGCAGGAAAGCCCGCAGCCCCCATGTCTGTAGGGCTACGCAAGCGGTTCCCAAAGAGCTTTAGAACAAGGCATAGTTTTCCCTGCTGGCTCTCTGGGCGGGGGACCCATCTCCAGCCATAGACCATTTTTGTGCCTAGCGCGGCGCCAAGTGGGAAAGGGTGGCTTTGAGGCTGAAGGCAGCAGCAAAGCCTGCAGGCCCCACGTCTGTGGGGCCACGCAAGCGGTTCCCAAAGAGCTTTAGAACAAGGCATAGTTTTCCTTGCTGGGTCTTTGGGCATGGGACCGATCTCCAGCCATAGGCCATTTTTTTACCTGATGGAGTGCCAAGTGGGAAAGGGTGGCTTTGAGGCTGAAGGCAGGAGCAAAGCCTGCAGCCCCCAGGTCTGTGGGGCTACGCAAGCGGTTCCCAAAGAGCTTTAGAACAAGGCATAGTTTTCCTTGCTGGCTCTTTGGGCATGGGCCCCATCTCCAGCCATAGGCCATTTTTGTGCCTGGCGCGGCGCCAAGTGGGAAAGGGTGGCTTTGAGGCTGAAGGCAGCAGCAAAGCCTGCAGCCCCCAGGTCTGTGGGGCTACGCAAGCGGTTCCCAAAGAGCTTTAGAACAAGGCATAGTTTTCCCTGCTGGGTCTTTGGGCATGGGACCCATCTCCAGCCATAGGCCATTTTTGTGCCTGGCGCGACACCAAGTGGGAAAGGGTGGTGTCGAGGCTGAAGGCAGCAGGAAAGCCCGCAGCCCCCAGGTCTGTGCGGCTACGCAAGCGGTTCCCAAAGAGCTTTAGAACAAGGCATAGTTTTCCCTGCTGGCTCTTTGGGCGGGGGACCCATCTCCAGCCATAGGCCATTTTTGTGCCTGGCGCGGTGCGTAGTGGGAAAGGGTGGTTTTGAGGCTGAAGGCAGCAGGAAAACCTGCAGCCCCCAGGTCTGTGGGGCCAAGCAAGCGGTTCCCAAAGAGCTTTAGAACAAGGCATAGTTTTCCCTGCTGGCTCTTTGGGCGGGGGACCCATCTCCAGCCGTATGGCCATTTTTGTGCCTGGCGCGGTGCGTAGTGGGAAAGGGTGGTTTTGAGGCTGAAGGCAGCAGGAAAACCTGCAGCCCCCAGGTCTGTGGGGCCAAGCAAGCGGTTCCCAAAGAGCTTTAGAACAAGGCATAGTTTTCCCTGCTGGCTCTTTGGGCGGGGGACCCATCTCCAGCCGTATGGCCATTTTTGTGCCTGGCGCGGTGCGTAGTGGGAAAGGGTGGTTTTGAGGCTGAAGGCAGCAGGAAAACCTGCAGCCCCCAGGTCTGTGGGGCCAAGCAAGCGGTTCCCAAAGAGCTTTAGAAGAAGGCATAGTTTTCCCTGCTGGCTCTTTGGACAGGGGACCCATTTCCAGCCGTATGGCCATTTTTGTGCTTGGCGCGGCGCCAAGTGGGAAAGGGTGGTGTCGAGGCTGAAGGCAGCAGGAAAGCCCACAGCCCCCAGGTCTGTGGGGCTACGCAAGTGGTTCCCAAAGAGCTTTAGAACAAGGCATAGTTTTCCCTGCTAGCTCTTTGGGCGGGGGACACATCTCCAGCCGTATGGCCATTTTTGTGCCTGGCGCGGTGCGTAGTGGGAAAGGGTGGTTTTGAGGCTGAAGGCAGCAGGAAAGCCTGCAGCCCCCAGGTCTGTGGGGCCAAGCAAGCGGTTCCCAAAGAGCTTTAGAACAAGGCATAGTTTTCCCTGATGGCTCTTTGGGCATGGGACCCATCTCCAGGCATAGGCCATTTTTGTGCCTGATAGGGCGCCAAGTGGGAAAGGGTGGCTTTGAGGCTGAAGGCAGCAGGAAAGCCTGCAGCCCCCAGGTCTGTGGGGCTACGCAAGCGGTTCCCAAAGAGCTTTAGAACAAGGCATAGTTTTCCCTGCTGGCTCTTTGGGCGGGGGACCCATCTCCAGTCGTATGGCTATTTTTATGCCTGGCGCGGTGCGTAGTGGGAAAGGGTGGTTTTGAGGCTGAAGGCAGCAGCAAAGCCCGCAGCCCCCAGGTCTGTGCGGCTACGCAAGCGGTTCCCAAAGAGCTTTAGAACAAGGCATAGTTTTCCCTGCTGGCTCTTTGGGCGGGGGACCCATCTCCAGCCGTATGGCCATTTTTGTGCCTGGCACGGCGCCAAGTGGGAAAGGGTGTTGTCGAGGCTGAAGGCAGCAGGAAAGCCCGCAGCCCCCATGTCTGTAGGGCTACGCAAGCGGTTCCCAAAGAGCTTTAGAACAAGGCATAGTTTTCCCTGCTGGCTCTCTGGGCGGGGGACCCATCTCCAGCCATAGACCATTTTTGTGCCTAGCGCGGCGCCAAGTGGGAAAGGGTGGCTTTGAGGCTGAAGGCAGCAGCAAAGCCTGCAGGCCCCACGTCTGTGGGGCCACGCAAGCGGTTCCCAAAGAGCTTTAGAACAAGGCATAGTTTTCCTTGCTGGCTCTTTGGGCATGGGCCCCATCTCCAGCCATAGGCCATTTTTGTGCCTGGCGCGGCGCCAAGTGGGAAAGGGTGGCTTTGAGGCTGAAGGCAGCAGGAAAGCCCGCAGCCCCCAGGTCTGTGCGGCTACGCAAGCGGTTCCCAAAGAGCTTTAGAACAAGGCAAAATTTTCCTTGCTGGCTCTCTGGGCGGGGGACCCATCTCCAGCCGTATGGCCATTTTTGTGCCTAGCGCGACGCCAAGTGGGAAAGGGTGGCTTTGAGGCTGAAGGCAGCAGCAAAGCCTGCAGCCCCCAGGTCTGTGGGGCTACGCAAGCGGTTCCCAAAGAGCTTTAGAACAAGGCATAGTTTTCCCTGCTGGGTCTTTGGGCATGGGACCCATCTCCAGCCATAGGCCATTTTTGTGCCTGGCGCGACACCAAGTGGGAAAGGGTGGCTTTGAGGCTGAAGGCAGCAGGAAAGCCCGCAGCGCCAGGTCTGTGGGGCTACGCAAGCGGTTCCCAAAGAGCTTTAGAACAAGGCATAATTTTCCTTGCTGGCTCTCTGGGCGGGGGACCCATCTCCAGCCGTATGGCCATTTTTGTGCCTGGCGCGGCGCCAAGTGGGAAAGGGTGGTGTCGAGGCTGAAGGCAGCAGGAAAGCCCGCAGCCCCCAGGTCTGTGCGGCTACGCAAGCGGTTCCCAAAGAGCTTTAGAACAAGGCATAGTTTTCCCTGCTGGCTCTTTGGGCGGGGGACCCATCTCCAGCCGTATGGCCATTTTTGTGCCTGGCGCGGTGCGTAGTGGGAAAGGGTGGTTTTGAGGCTGAAGGCAGCAGGAAAACCTGCAGCCCCCAGGTCTGTGGGGCCAAGCAAGCGGTTCCCAAAGAGCTTTAGAACAAGGCATAGTTTTCCCTGCTGGCTCTTTGGGCGGGGGACCCATCTCCAGCCGTATGGCCATTTTTGTGCCTGGCGCGGTGCGTAGTGGGAAAGGGTGGTTTTGAGGCTGAAGGCAGCAGGAAAACCTGCAGCCCCCAGGTCTGTGGGGCCAAGCAAGCGGTTCCCAAAGAGCTTTAGAACAAGGCATAGTTTTCCCTGCTGGCTCTTTGGGCGGGGGACCCATCTCCAGCCGTATGGCCATTTTTGTGCCTGGCGCGGTGCGTAGTGGGAAAGGGTGGTTTTGAGGCTGAAGGCAGCAGGAAAACCTGCAGCCCCCAGGTCTGTGGGGCCAAGCAAGCGGTTCCCAAAGAGCTTTAGAAGAAGGCATAGTTTTCCCTGCTGGCTCTTTGGACAGGGGACCCATTTCCAGCCGTATGGCCATTTTTGTGCTTGGCGCGGCGCCAAGTGGGAAAGGGTGGTGTCGAGGCTGAAGGCAGCAGGAAAGCCCACAGCCCCCAGGTCTGTGGGGCTACGCAAGTGGTTCCCAAAGAGCTTTAGAACAAGGCATAGTTTTCCCTGCTAGCTCTTTGGGCGGGGGACACATCTCCAGCCGTATGGCCATTTTTGTGCCTGGCGCGGTGCGTAGTGGGAAAGGGTGGTTTTGAGGCTGAAGGCAGCAGGAAAGCCTGCAGCCCCCAGGTCTGTGGGGCCAAGCAAGCGGTTCCCAAAGAGCTTTAGAACAAGGCATAGTTTTCCCTGATGGCTCTTTGGGCATGGGACCCATCTCCAGCCATAGGCCATTTTTGTGCCTGATAGGGCGCCAAGTGGGAAAGGGTGGCTTTGAGGCTGAAGGCAGCAGGAAAGCCTGCAGCCCCCAGGTCTGTGGGGCTACGCAAGCGGTTCCCAAAGAGCTTTAGAACAAGGCATAGTTTTCCCTGCTGGCTCTTTGGACGGGGGACCCATTTCCAGCCGTATGGCCATTTTTGTGCCTGGCGCGGTGCGTAGTGGTAAAGGGTGGTTTTGACGCTGAAGGCAGCAGGAAAGCCCGCAGCCCCCAGGTCTGTGGGGCTACGCAAGCGGTTCCCAAAGAGCTTTAGAACAAGGCATAGTTTTCCCTGCTGGCTCTTTGGGCGGGGGACCCATCTCCAGCCGTATGGCCATTTTTGTGCCTGGCGCGGCGCCAAGTGGGAAAGGGTGGTTTTGAGGCTGAAGGCAGCAGCAAAGCCTGCAGCCCCCAGGTCTGTGGGGCCAAGCAAGCGGTTCCCAAAGAGCTTTAGAACAAGGCATAGTTTTCCCTGCTGGCTCTTTGGGCATGGGACCCATCTCCAGCCATAGGCCATTTTTGTGCCTGGCACGGCGCCAAGTGGGAAAGGGTGCTGTCGAGGCTGAAGGCAGCAGGAAAGCCTGCAGCCCCCAGGTCTGTGGGGCTACGCAAGCGGTTCCCAAAGAGCTTTAGAACAAGGCATAGTTGTCCCTGCTGGCTCTTTGGACGGGGGACCCATCTCCAGTCGTATGGCTATTTTTATGCCTGGCGCGGTGCGTAGTGGGAAAGGGTGGTTTTGAGGGTGAAGGCAGCAGCAAAGCCCGCAGCCCCCAGGTCTGTGCGGCTACGCAAGCGGTTCCCAAAGAGCTTTAGAACAAGGCATAGTTTTCCCTGCTGGCTCTTTGGGCGGGGGACCCATCTCCAGCCGTATGGCCATTTTTGTGCCTGGCACGGCGCCAAGTGGGAAAGGGTGTTGTCGAGGCTGAAGGCAGCAGGAAAGCCCGCAGCCCCCATGTCTGTAGGGCTACGCAAGCGGTTCCCAAAGAGCTTTAGAACAAGGCATAGTTTTCCCTGCTGGCTCTCTGGGCGGGGGACCCATCTCCAGCCATAGACCATTTTTGTGCCTAGCGCGGCGCCAAGTGGGAAAGGGTGGCTTTGAGGCTGAAGGCAGCAGCAAAGCCTGCAGGCCCCACGTCTGTGGGGCCACGCAAGCGGTTCCCAAAGAGCTTTAGAACAAGGCATAGTTTTCCTTGCTGGGTCTTTGGGCATGGGACCGATCTCCAGCCATAGGCCATTTTTTTACCTGATGGAGTGCCAAGTGGGAAAGGGTGGCTTTGAGGCTGAAGGCAGCAGGAAAGCCTGCAGCCCCCAGGTCTGTGGGGCTACGCAAGCGGTTCCCAAAGAGCTTTAGAACAAGGCATAGTTTTCCTTGCTGGCTCTTTGGGCATGGGCCCCATCTCCAGCCATAGGCCATTTTTGTGCCTGGCGCGGCGCCAAGTGGGAAAGGGTGGCTTTGAGGCTGAAGGCAGCAGCAAAGCCTGCAGCCCCCAGGTCTGTGGGGCTACGCAAGCGGTTCCCAAAGAGCTTTAGAACAAGGCATAGTTTTCCCTGCTGGGTCTTTGGGCATGGGACCCATCTCCAGCCATAGGCCATTTTTGTGCCTGGCGCGACACCAAGTGGGAAAGGGTGGCTTTGAGGCTGAAGGCAGCAGGAAAGCCCGCAGCGCCAGGTCTGTGGGGCTACGCAAGCGGTTCCCAAAGAGCTTTAGAACAAGGCATAATTTTCCTTGCTGGCTCTCTGGGCGGGGGACCCATCTCCAGCCGTATGGCCATTTTTGTGCCTGGCGCGGCGCCAAGTGGGAAAGGGTGGTGTCGAGGCTGAAGGCAGCAGGAAAGCCCGCAGCCCCCAGGTCTGTGCGGCTACGCAAGCGGTTCCCAAAGAGCTTTAGAACAAGGCATAGTTTTCCCTGCTGGCTCTTTGGGCGGGGGACCCATCTCCAGCCGTATGGCCATTTTTGTGCCTGGCGCGGTGCGTAGTGGGAAAGGGTGGTTTTGAGGCTGAAGGCAGCAGGAAAACCTGCAGCCCCCAGGTCTGTGGGGCCAAGCAAGCGGTTCCCAAAGAGCTTTAGAACAAGGCATAGTTTTCCCTGCTGGCTCTTTGGGCGGGGGACCCATCTCCAGCCGTATGGCCATTTTTGTGCCTGGCGCGGTGCGTAGTGGGAAAGGGTGGTTTTGAGGCTGAAGGCAGCAGGAAAACCTGCAGCCCCCAGGTCTGTGGGGCCAAGCAAGCGGTTCCCAAAGAGCTTTAGAACAAGGCATAGTTTTCCCTGCTGGCTCTTTGGGCGGGGGACCCATCTCCAGCCGTATGGCCATTTTTGTGCCTGGCGCGGTGCGTAGTGGGAAAGGGTGGTTTTGAGGCTGAAGGCAGCAGGAAAACCTGCAGCCCCCAGGTCTGTGGGGCCAAGCAAGCGGTTCCCAAAGAGCTTTAGAAGAAGGCATAGTTTTCCCTGCTGGCTCTTTGGACAGGGGACCCATTTCCAGCCGTATGGCCATTTTTGTGCTTGGCGCGGCGCCAAGTGGGAAAGGGTGGTGTCGAGGCTGAAGGCAGCAGGAAAGCCCACAGCCCCCAGGTCTGTGGGGCTACGCAAGTGGTTCCCAAAGAGCTTTAGAACAAGGCATAGTTTTCCCTGCTAGCTCTTTGGGCGGGGGACACATCTCCAGCCGTATGGCCATTTTTGTGCCTGGCGCGGTGCGTAGTGGGAAAGGGTGGTTTTGAGGCTGAAGGCAGCAGGAAAGCCTGCAGCCCCCAGGTCTGTGGGGCCAAGCAAGCGGTTCCCAAAGAGCTTTAGAACAAGGCATAGTTTTCCCTGATGGCTCTTTGGGCATGGGACCCATCTCCAGGCATAGGCCATTTTTGTGCCTGATAGGGCGCCAAGTGGGAAAGGGTGGCTTTGAGGCTGAAGGCAGCAGGAAAGCCTGCAGCCCCCAGGTCTGTGGGGCTACGCAAGCGGTTCCCAAAGAGCTTTAGAACAAGGCATAGTTTTCCCTGCTGGCTCTTTGGGCGGGGGACCCATCTCCAGCCGTATGGCCATTTTTGTGCCTGGCGCGGCGCCAAGTGGGAAAGGGTGGTTTTGAGGCTGAAGGCAGCAGCAAAGCCTGCAGCCCCCAGGTCTGTGGGGCCAAGCAAGCGGTTCCCAAAGAGCTTTAGAACAAGGCATAGTTTTCCCTGCTGGCTCTTTGGGCATGGGACCCATCTCCAGCCATAGGCCATTTTTGTGCCTGGCGCGGCGCCAAGTGGGAAAGGGTGGCTTTGAGGCTGAAGGCAGCAGCAAAGCCTGCAGGCCCCACGTCTGTGGGGCCACGCAAGCGGTTCCCAAAGAGCTTTAGAACAAGGCATAGTTTTCCTTGCTGGGTCTTTGGGCATGGGACCGATCTCCAGCCATAGGCCATTTTTTTGCCTGATGGAGTGCCAAGTGTGAAAGGGTGGCTTTGAGGCTGAAGGCAGCAGGAAAGCCTGCAGCCCCCAGGTCTGTGGGGCTACGCAAGCGGTTCCCAAAGAGCTTTAGAACAAGGCATAGTTTTCCTTGCTGGCTCTTTGGGCATGGGACCCATCTCCAGCCATAGGCCATTTTTGTGGCTGATGCGGCGCCAAGTGGGAAAGGGTGGCTTTGAGGCTGAAGGCAGCAGGAAAGCCTGCAGCCCCCAGGTCTGTGCGGCTACGCAAGCGGTTCCCAAAGAGCTTTAGAACAAGGCATAATTTTCCTTGCTGGCTCTCTGGGCGGGGGACCCATCTCCAGCCGTATGGCCATTTTTGTGCCTAGCGCGACGCCAAGTGGGAAAGGGTGGCTTTGAGGCTGAAGGCAGCAGCAAAGCCCGCAGCCCCCAGGTCTGTGGGGCTACGCAAGCGGTTCCCAAAGAGCTTTAGAACAAGGCATAGTTTTCCCTGCTGGGTCTTTGGGCATGGGACCCATCTCCAGCCGTATGGCCATTTTTGTGCCTGGCGCGGCGCCAAGTGGGAAAGGGTGGTTTTGAGGCTGAAGGCAGCAGGAAAGCCCGCAGCCCCCAGGTCTTTGGGGCTACGCAAGCGGTTCCCAAAGAGCTTTAGAACAAGGCATAGTTTTCCCTGCTGGCTCTTTGGGCGGGGGACCCATCTCCAGCCGTATGGCCATTTTTGTGCCTGGCACGGCGCCAAGTGGGAAAGGGTGGTGTCGAGGCTGAAGGCAGCAGGAAAGCCCGCAGCCCCCATGTCTGTAGGGCTACGCAAGCGGTTCCCAAAGAGCTTTAGAACAAGGCATAGTTTTCCCTGCTGGCTCTCTGGGCGGGGGACCCATCTCCAGCCATAGACCATTTTTGTGCCTAGCGCGGCGCCAAGTGGGAAAGGGTGGCTTTGAGGCTGAAGGCAGCAGCAAAGCCTGCAGGCCCCACGTCTGTGGGGCCACGCAAGCGGTTCCCAAAGAGCTTTAGAACAAGGCATAGTTTTCCTTGCTGGGTCTTTGGGCATGGGACCGATCTCCAGCCATAGATCATTTTTTTACCTGATGGAGTGCCAAGTGGGAAAGGGTGGCTTTGAGGCTGAAGGCAGCAGGAAAGCCTGCAGCCCCCAGGTCTGTGGGGCTACGCAAGCGGTTCCCAAAGAGCTTTAGAACAAGGCATAGTTTTCCTTGCTGGCTCTTTGGGCATGGGCCCCATCTCCAGCCATAGGCCATTTTTGTGCCTGATGCGGCGCCAAGTGGGAAAGGGTGGCTTTGAGGCTGAAGGCAGCAGGAAAGCCCGCAGCCCCCAGGTCTGTGCGGCTACGCAAGCGGTTCCCAAAGAGCTTTAGAACAAGGCAAAATTTTCCTTGCTGGCTCTTTGGGCGGGGTACCCATCTCCAGCCGTATGGCCATTTTTGTGCCTAGCGCGACGCCAAGTGGGAAAGGGTGGCTTTGAGGCTGAAGGCAGCAGCAAAGCCTGCAGCCCCCAGGTCTGTGGGGCTACGCAAGCGGTTCCCAAAGAGCTTTAGAACAAGGCATAGTTTTCCCTGCTGGGTCTTTGGGCATGGGACCCATCTCCAGCCATAGGCCATTTTTGTGCCTGATAGGGCGCCAAGTGGGAAAGGGTGGCTTTGAGGCTGAAGGCAGCAGGAAAGCCTGCAGCCCCCAGGTCTGTGGGGCTACGCAAGCGGTTCCCAAAGAGCTTTAGAAGAAGGCATAGTTTTCCCTGCTGGCTCTTTGGACGGGGGACCCATTTCCAGCCGTATGGCCATTTTTGTGCCTGGCGCGGTGCGTAGTGGTAAAGGGTGGTTTTGACGCTGAAGGCAGCAGGAAAGCCCGCAGCCCCCAGGTCTGTGCGGCTACGCAAGCGGTTCCCAAAGAGCTTTAGAACAAGGCATAGTTTTCCCTGCTGGCTCTTTGGGCGGGGGACCCATCTCCAGCCGTATGGCCATTTTTGTGCCTGGCGCGGCGCCAAGTGGGAAAGGGTGGTTTTGAGGCTGAAGGCAGCAGCAAAGCCTGCAGCCCCCAGGTCTGTGGGGCCAAGCAAGCGGTTCCCAAAGAGCTTTAGAACAAGGCATAGTTTTCCCTGCTGGCTCTTTGGGCATGGGACCCATCTCCAGCCATAGGCCATTTTTGTGCCTGGCGCGGCGCCCAGTGGGAAAGGGTGGCTTTGAGGCTGAAGGCAGCAGCAAAGCCTGCAGGCCCCACGTCTGTGGGGCCACGCAAGCGGTTCCCAAAGAGCTTTAGAACAAGGCATAGTTTTCCTTGCTGGGTCTTTGGGCATGGGACCGATCTCCAGCCATAGGCCATTTTTTTGCCTGATAGGGCGCCAAGTGGGAAAGGGTGGCTTTGAGGCTGAAGGCAGCAGGAAAGCCTGCAGCCCCCAGGTCTGTGGGGCTACGCAAGCGGTTCCCAAAGAGCTTTAGAACAAGGCATAGTTTTCCTTGCTGGCTCTTTGGGCATGGGCCCCATCTCCAGCCATAGGCCATTTTTGTGCCTGATGCGGCGCCAAGTGGGAAAGGGTGGCTTTGAGGCTGAAGGCAGCAGGAAATCCCGCAGCCCCCAGGTCTGTGGGGCTACACAAGCGGTTCCCAAAGAGCTTTAGAACAAGGCATAGTTTTCCCTGCTGGCTCTTTGGGCGGGGGACCCATCTCCAGCCGTATGGCCATTTTTGTGCCTGGCGCGGCGCCAAGTGGGAAAGGGTGGTTTTGAGGCTGAAGGCAGCAGGAAAGCCTGCAGCCCCCAGGTCTGTGGGGCTACGCAAGCGGTTCCCAAAGAGCTTTAGAAGAAGGCATAGTTTTCCCTGCTGGCTCTTTGGACGGGGGACCCATTTCCAGCCGTATGGCCATTTTTGTGCCTGGCGCGGTGCGTAGTGGTAAAGGGTGGTTTTGACGCTGAAGGCAGCAGGAAAGCCCGCAGCCCCCAGGTCTGTGCGGCTACGCAAGCGGTTCCCAAAGAGCTTTAGAACAAGGCATAGTTTTCCCTGCTGGCTCTTTGGGCGGGGGACCCATCTCCAGCCGTATGGCCATTTTTGTGCCTGGCGCAGCGCCAAGTGGGAAAGGGTGGTTTTGAGGCTGAAGGCAGCAGCAAAGCCTGCAGCCCCCAGGTCTGTGGGGCCAAGCAAGCGGTTCCCAAAGAGCTTTAGAACAAGGCATAGTTTTCCCTGCTGGCTCTTTGGGCATGGGACCCATCTCCAGCCATAGGCCATTTTTGTGCCTGGCGCGGCGCCAAGTGGGAAAGGGTGGCTTTGAGGCTGAAGGCAGCAGGAAAGCCTGCAGCCCCCAAGTCTCTGGGGCTACGCAAGCAGTTCCCAAAGAGCTTTAGAACAAGGCATAATTTTCCCTGCTGGCTCTCTGGGCGGGGGACCCATCTCCAGCCATAGGCCGTTTTTGTGCCTGGCGCGGCGCCAAGTGGGAAAGGGTGCTGTCGAGGCTGAAGGCAGCAGCAAAGCCTGCAGCCCCCAGGTCTGTGGGGCTATGCAAGCGGTTCCCAAAGAGCTTTAGAACAAGGCATAGTTTTCCCTGCTGGCTCTTTGGGCGGGGGACCCATCTCCAGTCGTATGGCTATTTTTATGCCTGGCGCGGTGCGTAGTGGGAAAGGGTGGTTTTGAGGCTGAAGGCAGCAGGAAAGCCCGCAGCCCCCAGGTCTTTGGGGCTACGCAAGCGGTTCCCAAAGAGCTTTAGAACAAGGCATAGTTTTCCCTGCTGGCTCTTTGGGCGGGGGACCCATCTCCAGCCGTATGGCCATTTTTGTGCCTGGCACGGCGCCAAGTGGGAAAGGGTGGTGTCGAGGCTGAAGGCAGCAGGAAAGCCCGCAGCCCCCATGTCTGTAGGGCTACGCAAGCGGTTCCCAAAGAGCTTTAGAACAAGGCATAGTTTTCCCTGCTGGCTCTCTGGGCAGGGGACCCATCTCCAGCCATAGACCATTTTTGTGCCTAGCGCGGCGCCAAGTGGGAAAGGGTGGCTTTGAGGCTGAAGGCAGCAGCAAAGCCTGCAGGCCCCACGTCTGTGGGGCCACGCAAGCGGTTCCCAAAGAGCTTTAGAACAAGGCATAGTTTTCCTTGCTGGCTCTTTGGGCATGGGACCGATCTCCAGCCATAGGCCATTTTTTTACCTGATGGAGTGCCAAGTGGGAAAGGGTGGCTTTGAGGCTGAAGGCAGCAGGAAAGCCTGCAGCCCCCAGGTCTGTGGGGCTACGCAAGCGGTTCCCAAAGAGCTTTAGAACAAGGCATAGTTTTCCTTGCTGGCTCTTTGGGCATGGGCCCCATCTCCAGCCATAGGCCATTTTTGTGCCTGATGCGGCGCCAAGTGGGAAAGGGTGGCTTTGAGGCTGAAGGCAGCAGGAAAGCCCGCAGCCCCCAGGTCTGTGCGGCTACGCAAGCGGTTCCCAAAGAGCTTTAGAACAAGGCAAAATTTTCCTTGCTGGCTCTCTGGGCGGGGGACCCATCTCCAGCCGTATGGCCATTTTTGTGCCTAGCGCGACGCCAAGTGGGAAAGGGTGGATTTGAGGCTGAAGGCAGCAGCAAAGCCCGCAGCCCCCAGGTCTGTGGGGCTACGCAAGCGGTTCCCAAAGAGCTTTAGAACAAGGCATAGTTTTCCCTGCTGGGTCTTTGGGCATGGGACCCATCTCCAGCCATAGGCCATTTTTGTGCCTGGCGCGACACCAAGTGGGAAAGGGTGGCTTTGAGGCTGAAGGCAGCAGGAAAGCCCGCAGCGCCAGGTCTGTGGGGCTACGCAAGCGGTTCCCAAAGAGCTTTAGAACAAGGCATAATTTTCCTTGCTGGCTCTCTGGGCGGGGGACCCATCTCCAGCCGTATGGCCATTTTTGTGCCTGGCGCGGCGCCAAGTGGGAAAGGCTGGTGTTGAGGCTGAAGGCAGCAGGAAAGCCCGCAGCCCCCAGGTCTGTGCGGCTACGCAAGCGGTTCCCAAAGAGCTTTAGAACAAGGCATAATTTTCCTTGCTGGCTCTCTGGGCGGGGGACCCATCTCCAGCCGTATGGCCATTTTTGTGTCTGGCGCGGCGCCAAGTGGGAAAGGGTGGTGTCGAGGCTGAAGGCAGCAGGAAAGCCCGCAGCCCCCAGGTCTGTGGGGCTACGCAAGCGGTTCCCAAAGAGCTTTAGAACAAGGCATAGTTTTCCCTGCTGGCTCTTTGGGCGGGGGACCCATCTCCAGCCGTATGGCCATTTTTGTGCCTGGCGCGGTGCGTAGTGGGAAAGGGTGGTTTTGAGGCTGAAGGCAGCAGGAAAACCTGCAGCCCCCAGGTCTGTGGGGCCAAGCAAGCGGTTCCCAAAGAGCTTTAGAACAAGGCATAGTTTTCCCTGCTGGCTCTTTGGGCATGGGACCCATCTCCAGCCATAGGCCATTTTTGTGCCTGATAGGGCGCCAAGTGGGAAAGGGTGGCTTTGAGGCTGAAGGCAGCAGGAAAGCCTGCAGCCCCCAGGTCTGTGGGGCTACGCAAGCGGTTCCCAAAGAGCTTTAGAAGAAGGCATAGTTTTCCCTGCTGGCTCTTTGGACGGGGGACCCATTTCCAGCCGTATGGCCATTTTTGTGCCTGGCGCGGTGCGTAGTGGTAAAGGGTGGTTTTGACGCTGAAGGCAGCAGCAAAGCCCGCAGCCCCCAGGTCTGTGCGGCTACGCAAGCGGTTCCCAAAGAGCTTTAGAACAAGGCATAGTTTTCCCTGCTGGCTCTTTGGGCGGGGGACCCATCTCCAGCCGTATGGCCATTTTTGTGCCTGGCGCGGCGCCAAGTGGGAAAGGGTGGTTTTGAGGCTGAAGGCAGCAGCAAAGCCTGCAGCCCCCAGGTCTGTGGGGCCAAGCAAGCGGTTCCCAAAGAGCTTTAGAACAAGGCATAGTTTTCCCTGCTGGCTCTTTGGGCATGGGACCCATCTCCAGCCATAGGCCATTTTTGTGCCTGGCGCGGCGCCAAGTGGGAAAGGGTGGCTTTGAGGCTGAAGGCAGCAGCAAAGCCTGCAGGCCCCACGTCTGTGGGGCCACGCAAGCGGTTCCCAAAGAGCTTTAGAACAAGGCATAGTTTTCCTTGCTGGGTCTTTGGGCATGGGACCGATCTCCAGCCATAGGCCATTTTTTTGCCTGATGGAGTGCCAAGTGTGAAAGGGTGGCTTTGAGGCTGAAGGCAGCAGGAAAGCCTGCAGCCCCCAGGTCTGTGGGGCTACGCAAGCGGTTCCCAAAGAGCTTTAGAACAAGGCATAGTTTTCCTTGCTGGCTCTTTGGGCATGGGCCCCATCTCCAGCCATAGGCCATTTTTGTGCCTGATGCGGCGCCAAGTGGGAAAGGGTGGCTTTGAGGCTGAAGGCAGCAGGAAAGCCCGCAGCCCCCAGGTCTGTGCGGCTACGCAAGCGGTTCCCAAAGAGCTTTAGAACAAGGCATAATTTTCCTTGCTGGCTCTCTGGGCGGGGGACCCATCTCCAGCCGAATGGCCATTTTTGTGCCTAGCGCGACGCCAAGTGGGAAAGGGTGGCTTTGAGGCTGAAGGCAGCAGGAAAGCCCGCAGCCCCCAGGTCTGTGGGGCTACGCAAGCGGTTCCCAAAGAGCTTTAGAACAAGGCATAGTTTTCCCTGCTGGGTCTTTGGGCATGGGACCCATCTCCAGCCGTATGGCCATTTTTGTGCCTGGCGCGGCGCCAAGTGGGAAAGGGTGGTGTCGAGGCTGAAGGCAGCAGGAAAGCCCGCAGCCCCCAGGTCTGTGGGGCTACGCAAGCGGTTCCCAAAGAGCTTTAGAACAAGGCATAGTTTTCCCTGCTGGCTCTTTGGGCGGGGGACCCATCTCCAGCCGTATGGCCATTTTTGTGCCTGGCGCGGTGCGTAGTGGGAAAGGGTGGTTTTGAGGCTGAAGGCAGCAGGAAAGCCTGCAGCCCCCAGGTCTGTGGGGCCAAGCAAGCGGTTCCCAAAGAGCTTTAGAACAAGGCATAGTTTTCCCTGATGGCTCTTTGGGCATGGGACCCATCTCCAGCCATAGGCCATTTTTGTGCCTGATAGGGCGCCAAGTGGGAAAGGGTGGCTTTGAGGCTGAAGGCAGCAGGAAAGCCTGCAGCCCCCAGGTCTGTGGGGCTACGCAAGCGGTTCCCAAAGAGCTTTAGAAGAAGGCATAGTTTTCCCTGCTGGCTCTTTGGACGGGGGACCCATTTCCAGCCGTATGGCCATTTTTGTGCCTGGCGCGGTGCGTAGTGGTAAAGGGTGGTTTTGACGCTGAAGGCAGCAGCAAAGCCCGCAGCCCCCAGGTCTGTGCGGCTACGCAAGCGGTTCCCAAAGAGCTTTAGAACAAGGCATAGTTTTCCCTGCTGGCTCTTTGGGCGGGGGACCCATCTCCAGCCGTATGGCCATTTTTGTGCCTGGCGCGGCGCCAAGTGGGAAAGGGTGGTTTTGAGGCTGAAGGCAGCAGCAAAGCCTGCAGCCCCCAGGTCTGTGGGGCCAAGCAAGCGGTTCCCAAAGAGCTTTAGAACAAGGCATAGTTTTCCCTGCTGGCTCTTTGGGCATGGGACCCATCTCCAGCCATAGGCCATTTTTGTGCCTGGCGCGGCGCCAAGTGGGAAAGGGTGGCTTTGAGGCTGAAGGCAGCAGCAAAGCCTGCAGGCCCCACGTCTGTGGGGCCACGCAAGCGGTTCCCAAAGAGCTTTAGAACAAGGCATAGTTTTCCTTGCTGGGTCTTTGGGCATGGGACCGATCTCCAACCATAGGCCATTTTTTTGCCTGATGGAGTGCCAAGTGGGAAAGGGTGGCTTTGAGGCTGAAGGCAGCAGGAAAGCCTGCAGCCCCCAGGTCTGTGGGGCTACGCAAGCGGTTCCCAAAGAGCTTTAGAACAAGGCATAGTTTTCCTTGCTGGCTCTTTGGGCATGGGACCCATCTCCAGCCATAGGCCATTTTTGTGCCTGATGCGGCGCCAAGTGGGAAAGGGTGGCTTTGAGGCTGAAGGCAGCAGGAAAGCCCGCAGCCCCCAGGTCTGTGCGGCTACGCAAGCGGTTCCCAAAGAGATTTAGAACAAGGCATAATTTTCCTTGCTGGCTCTCTGGGCGGGGGACCCATCTCCAGCCGTATGGCCATTTTTGTGCCTAGCGCGACGCCAAGTGGGAAAGGGTGGCTTTGAGGCTGAAGGCAGCAGCAAAGCCCGCAGCCCCCAGGTCTGTGGGGCTACGCAAGCGGTTCCCAAAGAGCTTTAGAACAAGGCATAGTTTTCCCTGCTGGGTCTTTGGGCATGGGACCCATCTCCAGCCGTATGGCCATTTTTGTGCCTGGCGCGGCGCCAAGTGGGAAAGGGTGGTGTCGAGGCTGAAGGCAGCAGGAAAGCCCGCAGCCCCCAGGTCTGTGGGGCTACGCAAGCGGTTCCCAAAGAGCTTTAGAACAAGGCATAGTTTTCCCTGCTGGCTCTTTGGGCGGGGGACCCATCTCCAGCCGTATGGCCATTTTTGTGCCTGGCGCGGTGCGTAGTGGGAAAGGGTGGTTTTGAGGCTGAAGGCAGCAGGAAAGCCTGCAGCCCCCAGGTCTGTGGGGCCAAGCAAGCGGTTCCCAAAGAGCTTTAGAACAAGGCATAGTTTTCCCTGATGGCTCTTTGGGCATGGGACCCATCTCCAGCCATAGGCCATTTTTGTGCCTGATAGGGCGCCAAGTGGGAAAGGGTGGCTTTGAGGCTGAAGGCAGCAGGAAAGCCTGCAGCCCCCAGGTCTGTGGGGCTACGCAAGCGGTTCCCAAAGAGCTTTAGAAGAAGGCATAGTTTTCCCTGCTGGCTCTTTGGACGGGGGACCCATTTCCAGCCGTATGGCCATTTTTGTGCCTGGCGCGGTGCGTAGTGGTAAAGGGTGGTTTTGACGCTGAAGGCAGCAGGAAAGCCCGCAGCCCCCAGGTCTGTGCGGCTACGCAAGCGGTTCCCAAAGAGCTTTAGAACAAGGCATAGTTTTCCCTGCTGGCTCTTTGGGCGGGGGACCCATCTCCAGCCGTATGGCCATTTTTGTGCCTGGCGCGGCGCCAAGTGGGAAAGGGTGGTTTTGAGGCTGAAGGCAGCAGCAAAGCCTGCAGCCCCCAGGTCTGTGGGGCCAAGCAAGCGGTTCCCAAAGAGCTTTAGAACAAGGCATAGTTTTCCCTGCTGGCTCTTTGGGCATGGGACCCATCTCCAGCCATAGGCCATTTTTGTGCCTGGCGCGGCGCCAAGTGGGAAAGGGTGGCTTTGAGGCTGAAGGCAGCAGCAAAGCCTGCAGGCCCCACGTCTGTGGGGCCACGCAAGCGGTTCCCAAAGAGCTTTAGAACAAGGCATAGTTTTCCTTGCTGGGTCTTTGGGCATGGGACCGATCTCCAGCCATAGGCCATTTTTTTGCCTGATGGAGTGCCAAGTGGGAAAGGGTGGCTTTGAGGCTGAAGGCAGCAGGAAAGCCTGCAGCCCCCAGGTCTGTGGGGCTACGCAAGCGGTTCCCAAAGAGCTTTAGAACAAGGCATAGTTTTCCTTGCTGGCTCTTTGGGCATGGGACCCATCTCCAGCCATAGGCCATTTTTGTGCCTGATGCGGTGCCAAGTGGGAAAGGGTGGCTTGGAGGCTGAAGGCAGCAGGAAAGCCCGCAGCCCCCAGGTCTGTGCGGCTACGCAAGCGGTTCCCAAAGAGATTTAGAACAAGGCATAATTTTCCTTGCTGGCTCTCTGGGCGGGGGACCCATCTCCAGCCGTATGGCCATTTTTGTGCCTAGCGCGACGCCAAGTGGGAAAGGGTGGCTTTGAGGCTGAAGGCAGCAGCAAAGCCCGCAGCCCCCAGGTCTGTGGGGCTACGCAAGCGGTTCCCAAAGAGCTTTAGAACAAGGCATAGTTTTCCCTGCTGGGTCTTTGGGCATGGGACCCATCTCCAGCCATAGGCCATTTTTGTGCCTGGCGCGACGCCAAGTGGGAAAGGGTGGCTTTGAGGCTGAAGGCAGCAGGAAAGCCCGTAGCCCCCAGGTCTGTGGGGCTACGCAAGCGGTTCCCAAAGAGCTTTAGAACAAGGCATAATTTTCCTTGCTGGCTCTCTGGGCGGGGGACCCATCTCCAGCCGTATGGCCATTTTTGTGCCTGGCGCGGCGCCAAGTGGGAAAGGGTGGTGTCGAGGCTGAAGGCAGCAGGAAAGCCCGCAGCCCCGAGGTCTGTGGGGCTACACAAGCGGTTCCCAAAGAGCTTTAGAACAAGGCATAGTTTTCCCTGCTGGCTCTTTGGGCGGGGGACCCATCTCCAGCCGTATGGCCATTTTTGTGCCTGGCGCGGCGCCAAGTGGGAAAGGGTGGTTTTGAGGCTGAAGGCAGCAGCAAAGCCTGCAGCCCCCAGGTCTGTGGGGCCAAGCAAGCGGTTCCCAAAGAGCTTTAGAAGAAGGCATAGTTTTCCCTGCTGGCTCTTTGGACGGGGGACCCATTTCCAGCCGTATGGCCATTTTTGTGCCTGGCGCGGTGCGTAGTGGTAAAGGGTGGTTTTGACGCTGAAGGCAGCAGGAAAGCCCGCAGCCCCCAGGTCTGTGCGGCTACGCAAGCGGTTCCCAAAGAGCTTTAGAACAAGGCATAGTTTTCCCTGCTGGCTCTTTGGGCGGGGGACCCATCTCCAGCCGTATGGCCATTTTTGTGCCTGGCGCGGCGCCAAGTGGGAAAGGGTGGTTTTGAGGCTGAAGGCAGCAGCAAAGCCTGCAGCCCCCAGGTCTGTGGGGCCAAGCAAGCGGTTCCCAAAGAGCTTTAGAACAAGGCATAGTTTTCCCTGCTGGCTCTTTGGGCATGGGACCCATCTCCAGCCATAGGCCATTTTTGTGCCTGGCGCGGCGCCAAGTGGGAAAGGGTGGCTTTGAGGCTGAAGGCAGCAGCAAAGCCTGCAGCCCCCAAGTCTCTGGGGCTACGCAAGCAGTTCCCAAAGAGCTTTAGAACAAGGCATAATTTTCCCTGCTGGCTCTCTGGGCGGGGGACCCATCTCCAGCCATAGGCCGTTTTTGTGCCTGGCGCGGCGCCAAGTGGGAAAGGGTGCTGTCGAGGCTGAAGGCAGCAGCAAAGCCTGCAGCCCCCAGGTCTGTGGGGCTATGCAAGCGGTTCCCAAAGAGCTTTAGAACAAGGCATAGTTTTCCCTGCTGGCTCTTTGGGCGGGGGGACCCATCTCCAGTCGTATGGCCATTTTTGTGCCTGGCGCGGCGCCAAGTGGGAAAGGGTGGTTTTGAGGCTGAAGGCAGCAGGAAAGCCCGCAGCCCCCAGGTCTGTGGGGCTACGCAAGCGGTTCCCAAAGAGCTTTAGAACAAGGCATAGTTTTCCCTGCTGGCTCTTTGGGCGGGGGACCCATCTCCAGCCGTATGGCCATTTTTGTGCCTGGCACGGCGCCAAGTGGGAAAGGGTGGTGTCGAGGCTGAAGGCAGCAGGAAAGCCCGCAGCCCCCATGTCTGTAGGGCTACGCAAGCGGTTCCCAAAGAGCTTTAGAACAAGGCATAGTTTTCCCTGCTGGCTCTCTGGGCGGGGGACCCATCTCCAGCCATAGACCATTTTTGTGCCTAGCGCGGCGCCAAGTGGGAAAGGGTGGCTTTGAGGCTGAAGGCAGCAGCAAAGCCTGCAGGCCCCACGTCTGTGGGGCCACGCAAGCGGTTCCCAAAGAGCTTTAGAACAAGGCATAGTTTTCCTTGCTGGGTCTTTGGGCATGGGACCGATCTCCAGCCATAGGCCATTTTTTTGCCTGATGGAGTGCCAAGTGGGAAAGGGTGGCTTTGAGGCTGAAGGCAGCAGGAAAGCCTGCAGCCCCCAGGTCTGTGGGGCTACGCAAGCGGTTCCCAAAGAGCTTTAGAACAAGGCATAGTTTTCCTTGCTGGCTCTTTGGGCATGGGCCCCATCTCCAGCCATAGGCCATTTTTGTGCCTGATGCGGCGCCAAGTGGGAAAGGGTGGCTTTGAGGCTGAAGGCAGCAGGAAAGCCCGCAGCCCCCAGGTCTGTGCGGCTACGCAAGCGGTTCCCAAAGAGCTTTAGAACAAGGCAAAATTTTCCTTGCTGGCTCTCTGGGCGGGGGACCCATCTCCAGCCGTATGGCCATTTTTGTGCCTAGCGCGACGCCAAGTGGGAAAGGGTGGCTTTGAGGCTGAAGGCAGCAGCAAAGCCTGCAGCCCCCAGGTCTGTGGGGCTACGCAAGCGGTTCCCAAAGAGCTTTAGAACAAGGCATAGTTTTCCCTGCTGGGTCTTTGGGCATGGGACCCATCTCCAGCCATAGGCCATTTTTGTGCCTGGCGCGACACCAAGTGGGAAAGGGTGGCTTTGAGGCTGAAGGCAGCAGGAAAGCCCGCAGCGCCAGGTCTGTGGGGCTACGCAAGCGGTTCCCAAAGGGCTTTAGAACAAGGCATAGTTTTCCCTGCTGGCTCTTTGGGCGGGGGACCCATCTCCAGCCGTATGGCCATTTTTGTGCCTGGCGCGGTGCGTAGTGGGAAAGGGTGGTTTTGAGGCTGAAGGCAGCAGGAAAGCCTGCAGCCCCCAGGTCTGTGGGGCCAAGCAAGCGGTTCCCAAAGAGCTTTAGAACAAGGCATAGTTTTCCCTGATGGCTCTTTGGGCATGGGACCCATCTCCAGCCATAGGCCATTTTTGTGCCTGATAGGGCGCCAAGTGGGAAAGGGTGGCTTTGAGGTTGAAGGCAGCAGGAAAGCCTGCAGCCCCCAGGTCTGTGGGGCTACGCAAGCGGTTCCCAAAGAGCTTTAGAAGAAGGCATAGTTTTCCCTGCTGGCTCTTTGGACGGGGGACCCATTTCCAGCCGTATGGCCATTTTTGTGCCTGGCGCGGTGCGTAGTGGTAAAGGGTGGTTTTGACGCTGAAGGCAGCAGGAAAGCCCGCAGCCCCCAGGTCTGTGCGGCTACGCAAGCGGTTCCCAAAGAGCTTTAGAACAAGGCATAGTTTTCCCTGCTGGCTCTTTGGGCGGGGGACCCATCTCCAGCCGTATGGCCATTTTTGTGCCTGGCGCGGCGCCAAGTGGGAAAGGGTGGTTTTGAGGCTGAAGGCAGCAGCAAAGCCTGCAGCCCCCAGGTCTGTGGGGCCAAGCAAGCGGTTCCCAAAGAGCTTTAGAACAAGGCATAGTTTTCCCTGCTGGCTCTTTGGGCATGGGACCCATCTCCAGCCATAGGCCATTTTTGTGCCTGGCGCGGCGCCAAGTGGGAAAGGGTGGCTTTGAGGCTGAAGGCAGCAGCAAAGCCTGCAGGCCCCACGTCTGTGGGGCCACGCAAGCGGTTCCCAAAGAGCTTTAGAACAAGGCATAGTTTTCCTTGCTGGCTCTTTGGGCATGGGACCCATCTCCAGCCATAGGCCATTTTTTTACCTGATGGAGTGCCAAGTGGGAAAGGGTGGCTTTGAGGCTGAAGGCAGCAGGAAAGCCTGCAGCCCCCAGGTCTGTGGGGCTACGCAAGCGGTTCCCAAAGAGCTTTAGAACAAGGCATAGTTTTCCTTGCTGGCTCTTTGGGCATGGGCCCCATCTCCAGCCATAGGCCATTTTTGTGCCTGATGCGGCGCCAAGTGGGAAAGGGTGGCTTTGAGGCTGAAGGCAGCAGGAAAGCCCGCAGCCCCCAGGTCTGTGCGGCTACGCAAGCGGTTCCCAAAGAGCTTTAGAACAAGGCAAAATTTTCCTTGCTGGCTCTCTGGGCGGGGGACCCATCTCCAGCCGTATGGCCATTTTTGTGCCTAGCGCGACGCCAAGTGGGAAAGGGTGGCTTTGAGGCTGAAGGCAGCAGCAAAGCCTGCAGCCCCCAGGTCTGTGGGGCTACGCAAGCGGTTCCCAAAGAGCTTTAGAACAAGGCATAGTTTTCCCTGCTGGGTCTTTGGGCATGGGACCCATCTCCAGCCATAGGCCATTTTTGTGCCTGGCGCGACACCAAGTGGGAAAGGGTGGCTTTGAGGCTGAAGGCAGCAGGAAAGCCCGCAGCGCCAGGTCTGTGGGGCTACGCAAGCGGTTCCCAAAGAGCTTTAGAACAAGGCATAATTTTCCTTGCTGGCTCTCTGGGCGGGGGACCCATCTCCAGCCGTATGGCCATTTTTGTGCCTGGCGCGGTGCCAAGTGGGAAAGGGTGGTGTCGAGGCTGAAGGCAGCAGGAAAGCCCGCAGCCCCCAGGTCTGTGGGGCTACGCAAGCGGTTCCCAAAGAGCTTTAGAACAAGGCATAGTTTTCCCTGCTGGCTCTTTGGGCGGGGGACCCATCTCCAGCCGTATGGCCATTTTTGTGCCTGGCGCGGTGCGTAGTGGGAAAGGGTTGTTTTGAGGCTGAAGGCAGCAGGAAAGCCTGCAGCCCCCAGGTCTGTGGGGCCAAGCAAGCGGTTCCCAAAGAGCTTTAGAACAAGGCATAGTTTTCCCTGCTGGCTCTTTGGGCATGGGACCCATCTCCAGCCATAGGCCATTTTTGTGCCTGATAGGGCGCCAAGTGGGAAAGGGTGGCTTTGAGGCTGAAGGCAGCAGGAAAGCCTGCAGCCCCCAGGTCTGTGGGGCTACGCAAGCGGTTCCCAAAGAGCTTTAGAACAAGGCATAGTTTTCCTTGCTGGCTCTTTGGGCATGGGACCCATCTCCAGCCATAGGCCATTTTTGTGCTTGATAGGGCGCCAAGTGGGAAAGGGTGGCTTTGAGGCTGAAGGCAGCAGGAAAGCCCGCAGCCCCCAGGTCTGTGCGGCTACGCAAGCGGTTCCCAAAGAGCTTTAGAACAAGGCATAGTTTTCCCTGCTGGCTCTTTTGGCATGGGACCCATCTCCAGCCGTATGGCAATTTTTGTGCCTGGCCCGGCGCCAAGTGGGAAAGGGTGGTTTTGAGGCTGAAGGCAGCAGGAAAGCCTGCAGGCCCCACGTCTGTGGGGCTACGCAAGCGGTTCCCAAAGAGCTTTAGAACAAGGCATAGTTTTCCTTGCTGGGCCTTTGGGCATGGGACCCATTTCCAGCCGTATGGCCATTTTTGTGCCTGATGCGGCGCCAAGTGGGAAAGGGTGGCTTTGAGGTTGAAGGCAGCAGGAAAACCCGCAGCCCCCAGGTCTGTGCGGCTACGCAAGTGGTTCCCAAATAGCTTTAGAACAAGGCATAGTTTTCCCTGCTGGCTCTTCCGGCGGGGGACCCATCTCCAGCCGTATGGCCATTTTTGTGCCTGATGGGGCGCCAAGTGGGAAAGGGTGGCTTTGAGGCTGAAGGCAGCAGGAAAGCCCGCAGCCCCCAGGTCTGTGGGGCTATGCAAGCGGTTCCCAAAGAGCTTTAGAACAAGGCATAGTTTTCCCTGCTGGCTCTTTGGACGGGGGACCCATCTCCAGCCGTATGGCCATTTTTGTGCCTGGCGCGGCGCCAAGTGGGAAAGGGTGGCTTTGAGGCTGAAGGCAGCAGGAAAGCCTGCAGCCCCCAGATCTTTGGGGCTACGCAAGCGGTTCCCATAGAGCTTTAGAACAAGGCATAGTTTTCCCTGCTGGCTCTTTGGGCGGGGGACCCATCTCCAGCCGTATGGCCATTTTTGTGCCTGGCACGGCGCCAAGTGGGAAAGGGTGGTGTCGAGGCTGAAGGCAGCAGGAAAGCCCGCAGCCCCCATGTCTGTAGGGCTACGCAAGCGGTTCCCAAAGAGCTTTAGAACAAGGCATAGTTTTCCCTGCTGGCTCTCTGGGCGGGGGACCCATCTCCAGCCATAGACCATTTTTGTGCCTAGCGCGGCGCCAAGTGGGAAAGGGTGGCTTTGAGGCTGAAGGCAGCAGCAAAGCCTGCAGGCCCCACGTCTGTGGGGCCACGCAAGCGGTTCCCAAAGAGCTTTAGAACAAGGCATAGTTTTCCTTGCTGGGTCTTTGGGCATGGGACCGATCTCCACCCATAGGCCATTTTTTTGCCTGATGGAGTGCCAAGTGGGAAAGGGTGGCTTTGAGGCTGAAGGCAGCAGGAAAGCCTGCAGCCCCCAGGTCTGTGGGGCTACGCAAGCGGTTCCCAAAGAGCTTTAGAACAAGGCATAGTTTTTCCCTGCTGTCTCTTTGGGCGGGGGACCCATCTCCAGCCGTATGGCCATTTTTGTGCCTGGCACGGCGCCAAGTGGGAAAGGGTGGTGTCGAGGCTGAAGGCAGCAGCAAAGCCCGCAGCCCCCACGTCTGTGGGGCCAAGCAAGCGGTTCCCAAAGAGCTTTAGAACAAGGCATAGTTTTCCCTGCTGTCTCTTTGGGCGGGGGACCCATCTCCAGCCGTATGGCCATTTTTGTGCCTGGCGCGGTGCCAAGTGGGAAAGGGTGGCTTTGAGGCTGAAGGCAGGAGCAAAGCCTGCAGCCCTAAGGTCTGTGTGGCTAGGCAAGCGGTTCCCAAAGAGCTTCAGAACAAGGCATAGTTTTCCCTGCTGGCTCTTTGGGCATGGGACCCATCTCCAGCCATAGGCCATTTTTGTGCCTGGCGCGGTGCCAAGTGGGAAAGGGTGGTGTCGAGTCTGAAGGCAGCAGGAAAGCCTGCAGCCCCCAGGTCTGTGGGGCTACGCAAGCGGTTCCCAAAGAGCTTTAGAACAATGCATAGTTTTCCTTGCTGGGTCTTTGGGCATGGGACCCATCTCCAGCCATAGGCCATTTTTGTGCCTGGCGCGGTGCGTAGTGGGAAAGGGTGGCTTTGAGGCTGAAGGCAGCAGGAAAGCCTGCAGCCCCCAGGTCTGTGCGGCTACGCAAGCGGTTCCCAAAGAGCTTTAGAACAAGGCCTAGTTTTCCCTGCTGGCTCTTTGGGCGGGGGACCCATCTCCAGCCATAGACCATTTTTGTGCCTAGCGCGGCGCCAAGTGGGAAAGGGTGGTGTCGAGGCTGAAGGCAGCAGGAGAGCCTGCAGCCCCCAGGTCTGTGGGGCTACGCAAGCGGTTCCCAAAGAGCTTTAGAACAAGGCATAGTTTTCCCTGCTGGCTCTTTGGGCGGGGGACCCATCTCCAGCCGTATGGCCATTTTTGAGCCTGGCGCGGCGCCAAGTGGGAAAGGGTGGTTTTGAGGCTGAAGGCAGCAGGAAAGCCCGCAGCCCCCAGGTCTGTGTGGCTACGCAAGCGGTTCCCAAAGAGCTTTAGAACAAGGCGTAGTTTTCACTGCTGGCTCTTTGGGCGTGGGACCCATCTCCAGCCGTATGGCCATTTTTGTGCCTGGCCTGGCGCGAAGCGGGAAAGGGTGGCTTTGAGGCTGAAGGCAGCAGCAAAGCCCACAGCCCCCAGGTCTGTGGGGCTACGCAAGCGGTTCCCAAAGAGCTTTAGAACAAGGCATAGTTTTCCCTGCTGGCTCTTTGGGCGGGGGACCCATCTCCAGCCGTATGGCCATTTTTATGCCTGGCACGGCGCCAAGTGGGAAAGGGTGGTGTCGAGGCTGAAGGCAGCAGGAAAGCCTACAGCCCCCAGGTCTGTGGGGCTATGCAAGCGGTTCCCAAAGAGCTTTAGAACAAGGCATAGTTTTCCCTGATGGCTCTTTGGGCATGGGACCCATCTCCACCCATAGGCCATTTTTGTGCCTGGCGCCGCGCCAAGTGGGAAAGGGTGCTGTCGAGGCTGAAGGCAGCAGGAAAGCCTGCAGCCCCCAGGTCTGTGCGGCTACGCAAGCGGTTCCCAAAGAGCTTTAGAACAAGGCATAGTTTTCCCTGCTGGCTCTTTTGGCATGGGACCCATCTCCAGCCGTATGGCAATTTTTGTGCCTGGCCCGGCGCCAAGTGGGAAAGGGTGGTTTTGAGGCTGAAGGCAGCAGGAAAGCCTGCAGGCCCCACGTCTGTGGGGCTACGCAAGCGGTTCCCAAAGAGCTTTAGAACAAGGCATAGTTTTCCTTGCTGGGCCTTTGGGCATGGGACCCATTTCCAGCCGTATGGCCATTTTTGTGCCTGATGCGGCGCCAAGTGGGAAAGGGTGGCTTTGAGGTTGAAGGCAGCAGGAAAACCCGCAGCCCCCAGGTCTGTGGGGCTACGCAAGTGGTTCCCAAATAGCTTTAGAACAAGGCATAGTTTTCCCTGCTGGCTCTTCGGGCGGGGGACCCATCTCCAGCCGTATGGCCATTTTTGTGCCTGATGGGGCGCCAAGTGGGAAAGGGTGGTTTTGAGGCTGAAGGCAGCAGGAAAGCCCGCAGCCCCCAGGTCTGTGGGGCTATGCAAGCGGTTCCCAAAGAGCTTTAGAACAAGGCATAGTTTTCCCTGCTGGCTCTTTGGACGGGGGACCCATCTCCAGCCGTATGGCCATTTTTGTGCCTGGCGCGGCGCCAAGTGGGAAAGGGTGGTGTCGAGGCTGAAGGCAGCAGGAAAGCCCGCAGCCCCCAGATCTTTGGGGCTACGCAAGCGGTTCCCAAAGAGCTTTAGAACAAGGCATAGTTTTCCCTGCTGGCTCTTTGGGCGGGGGACCCATCTCCAGCCGTATGGCCATTTTTGTGCCTGGCACGGCGCCAAGTGGGAAAGGGTGGTGTCGAGGCTGAAGGCAGCAGGAAAGCCCGCAGCCCCCATGTCTGTAGGGCTACGCAAGCGGTTCCCAAAGAGCTTTAGAACAAGGCCTAGTTTTCCCTGCTGGCTCTCTGGGCGGGGGACCCATCTCCAGCCATAGACCATTTTTGTGCCTAGCGCGGCGCCAAGTGGGAAAGGGTGGCTTTGAGGCTGAAGGCAGCAGCAAAGCCTGCAGGCCCCACGTCTGTGGGGCCACGCAAGCGGTTCCCAAAGAGCTTTAGAACAAGGCATAGTTTTCCTTGCTGGGTCTTTGGGCATGGGACCGATCTGCAGCCATAGGCCATTTTTTTGCCTGATGGAGTGCCAAGTGGGAAAGGGTGGCTTTGAGGCTGAAGGCAGCAGGAAAGGCCGCAGCCCCCAGGTCTGTGCGGCTACGCAAGCGGTTCCCAAAGAGCTTTAGAACAAGGCATAATTTTCCTTGCTGGCTCTCTGGGCGGGGGACCCATCTCCAGCCGTATGGCCATTTTTGTGCCTAGCGCGACGCCAAGTGGGAAAGGGTGGCTTTGAGGCTGAAGGCAGCAGCAAAGCCTGCAGCCCCCAGGTCTGTGGGGCTACGCAAGCGGTTCCCAAAGAGCTTTAGAACAAGGCATAGTTTTCCCAGCTGGGTCTTTGGGCATGGGACCCATCTCCAGCCATAGGCCATTTTTGTGCCTGGCGCGACGCCAAGTGGGAAAGGGTGGCTTTGAGGCTGAAGGCAGCAGGAAAGCCCGCAGCGCCAGGTCTGTGGGGCTACGCAAGCGGTTCCCAAAGAGCTTTAGAACAAGGCATAATTTTCCTTGCTGGCTCTCTGGGCGGGGGACCCATCTCCAGCCGTATGGCCATTTTTGTGCCTGGCGCGGCGCCAAGTGGGAAAGGGTGGTGTCGAGGCTGAAGGCAGCAGGAAAGCCCGCAGCCCCCAGGTCTGTGGGGCTACGCAAGCGGTTCCCAAAGAGCTTTAGAACAAGGCATAGTTTTCCCTGCTGGCTCTTTGGGCGGGGGACCCATCTCCAGCCGTATGGCCATTTTTGTGCCTGGCGCGGCGCCAAGTGGGAAAGGGTGGCTTTGAGGCTGAAGGCAGCAGCAAAGCCTGCAGCCCCCAGGTCTGTGGGGCTACGCAAGCGGTTCCCAAAGAGCTTTAGAACAAGGCATAGTTTTCCCAGCTGGGTCTTTGGGCATGGGACCCATCTCCAGGTATAGGCCATTTTTGTGCCTGGCGCGACGCCAAGTGGGAAAGGGTGGCTTTGAGGCTGAAGGCAGCAGGAAAGCCCGCAGCGCCAGGTCTGTGGGGCTACGCAAGCGGTTCCCAAAGAGCTTTAGAACAAGGCATAATTTTCCTTGCTGGCTCTCTGGGCGGGGGACCCATCTCCAGCCGTATGGCCATTTTTGTGCCTAGCGCGGCGCCAAGTGGGAAAGGGTGGTGTCGAGGCTGAAGGCAGCAGGAAAGCCCGCAGCCCCCAGGTCTGTGGGGCTACGCAAGCGGTTCCCAAAGAGCTTTAGAACAAGGCATAGTTTTCCCTGCTGGCTCTTTGGGCGGGGGACCCATCTCCAGCCGTATGGCCATTTTTGTGCCTGGCGCGGCGCCAAGTGGGAAAGGGTGGTTTTGAGGCTGAAGGCAGCAGGAAAGCCCGCAGCCCCCAGGTCTGTGGGGCTACGCAAGCGGTTCCCAAAGAGCTTTAGAACAAGGCATAGTTTTCCCTGCTGGCTCTTTGGGCGGGGCACCCATCTCCAGCCGTATGGCCATTTTTGTGCCTGGCCCGGCGCCAAGCAGGAAAGGGTGGCTTTGAGGCTGAAGGCAGCAGCAAAGCCCACACCCCCAGGTCTGTGGGGCTACGCAAGCGGTTCCCAAAGAGCTTTAGAAAAAGGCATAGTTTTCCCTGCTGGCTCTTTGGGCGGGGGACCCATCTCCAGCCGTATGGCCATTTTTGTGCTTGGCGCGGCGCCAAGTGGGAAAGGGTGGTGTCGAGGCTGAAGGCAGCAGGAAAGCCCACAGCCCCCAGGTCTGTGGGGCTACGCAAGTGGTTCCCAAAGAGCTTTAGAACAAGGCATAGTTTTCCCTGCTAGCTCTTTGGGCGGGGGACCCATCTCCAGCCGTATGGCCATTTTTGTGCCTGGCGCGGTGCGTAGTGGGAAAGGGTGGTTTTGAGGCTGAAGGCAGCAGGAAAGCCTGCAGCCCCCAGGTCTGTGGGGCCAAGCAAGCGGTTCCCAAAGAGCTTTAGAACAAGGCATAGTTTTCCCTGATGGCTCTTTGGGCATGGGACCCATCTCCAGGCATAGGCCATTTTTGTGCCTGATAGGGCGCCAAGTGGGAAAGGGTGGCTTTGAGGCTGAAGGCAGCAGGAAAGCCTGCAGCCCCCAGGTCTGTGGGGCTACGCAAGCGGTTCCCAAAGAGCTTTAGAACAAGGCATAGTTTTCCCTGCTGGCTCTTTGGGCGGGGGACCCCATCTCCAGCCGTATGGCCATTTTTGTGCCTGGCACGGCGCCAAGTGGGAAAGGGTGTTGTCGAGGCTGAAGGCAGCAGGAAAGCCCGCAGCCCCCATGTCTGTAGGGCTACGCAAGCGGTTCCCAAAGAGCTTTAGAACAAGGCATAGTTTTCCCTGCTGGCTCTCTGGGCGGGGGACCCATCTCCAGCCATAGACCATTTTTGTGCCTAGCGCGGCGCCAAGTGGGAAAGGGTGGCTTTGAGGCTGAAGGCAGCAGCAAAGCCTGCAGGCCCCACGTCTGTGGGGCCACGCAAGCGGTTCCCAAAGAGCTTTAGAACAAGGCATAGTTTTCCTTGCTGGGTCTTTGGGCATAGGACCGATCTCCAGCCATAGGCCATTTTTTTACCTGATGGAGTGCCAAGTGGGAAAGGGTGGCTTTGAGGCTGAAGGCAGCAGGAAAGCCTGCAGCCCCCAGGTCTGTGGGGCTACGCAAGCGGTTCCCAAAGAGCTTTAGAACAAGGCATAGTTTTCCTTGCTGGCTCTTTGGGTATGGGCCCCATCTCCAGCCATAGGCCATTTTTGTGCCTAGCGCGGCGCCAAGTGGGAAAGGGTGGCTTTGAGGCTGAAGGCAGCAGGAAAGCCCGCAGCCCCCCAGGTCTGTGCGGCTACGCAAGCGGTTCCCAAAGAGCTTTAGAACAAGGCAAAATTTTCCTTGCTGGCTCTCTGGGCGGGGGACCCATCTCCAGCCGTATGGCCATTTTTGTGCCTAGCGCGACGCCAAGTGGGAAAGGGTGGCTTTGAGGCTGAAGGCAGCAGCAAAGCCTGCAGCCCCCCAGGTCTGTGGGGCTACGCAAGCGGTTCCCAAAGAGCTTTAGAACAAGGCATAGTTTTCCCTGCTGGGTCTTTGGGCATGGGACCCATCTCCAGCCATAGGCCATTTTTGTGCCTGGCGCGACACCAAGTGGGAAAGGGTGGCTTTGAGGCTGAAGGCAGCAGGAAAGCCCGCAGCGCCAGGTCTGTGGGGCTACGCAAGCGGTTCCCAAAGAGCTTTAGAACAAGGCATAATTTTCCTTGCTGGCTCTCTGGGCGGGGGACCCATCTCCAGCCGTATGGCCATTTTTGTGCCTGGCGCGGCGCCAAGTGGGAAAGGGTGGTGTCGAGGCTGAAGGCAGCAGGAAAGCCCGCAGCCCCCAGGTCTGTGCGGCTACGCAAGCGGTTCCCAAAGAGCTTTAGAACAAGGCATAGTTTTCCCTGCTGGCTCTTTGGGCGGGGGACCCATCTCCAGCCGTATGGCCAATTTTGTGCCTGGCGCGGTGCGTAGTGGGAAAGGGTGGTTTTTGAGGCTGAAGGCAGCAGGAAAACCTGCAGCCCCCCAGGTCTGTGGGGGCCAAGCAAGCGGTTCCCAAAGAGCTTTAGAAGAAGGCATAGTTTTCCCCTGCTGGCTCTTTGGACAGGGGACCCATTTCCAAGCCGTATGGCCATTTTTGTGCCTGGCGCGGTGCGTAGTGGTAAAGGGTGGTTTTGACGCTGAAGGCAGCAGCAAAGCCCGCAGCCCCCAGGTCTGTGGGGCTACGCAAGCGGTTCCCAAAGAGCTTTAGAACAAGGCATAGTTTTTCCCCTGCTGGCTCTTTGGGCGGGGGGACCCATCTCCAGCCGTAATGGCCATTTTTTGTGCCTGGCGGCGGCGCCAAGTGGGAAAGGGTGGTTTTGAGGCTGAAGGCAGCAGCAAAGCCTGCAGCCCCCAGGTCTGTGGGGCCAAGCAAGCGGTTCCCAAAGAGCTTTAGAACAAAGGCATAGTTTTTCCCTGCTGGCTCTTTGGGCATGGGACCCATCTCCAGCCATAGGCCATTTTTTGTGCCTGGCGCGGCGCCAAGTGGGAAAGGGTGGCTTTGAGGCTGAAGGCAGCAGCAAAGCCTGCAGGCCCCACGTCTGTGGGGCCCACGCAAGCGGTTCCCAAAGAGCTTTAGAACAAGGGCATAGTTTTCCTTGCTGGGTCTTTGGGCATGGGACCGATCTCCAGCCATAGGCCATTTTTTTGCCTGATGGAGTGCCAAGTGTGAAAGGGTGGCTTTGAGGCTGAAGGCAGCAGGAAAGCCTGCAGCCCCCAGGTCTGTGGGGCTACGCAAGCGGTTCCCAAAGAGCTTTAGAACAAGGCATAGTTTTCCTTGCTGGCTCTTTGGGCATGGGACCCATCTCCAGCCATAGGCCATTTTTTGTGGCTGATGCGGCGCCAAGTGGGAAAGGGTGGCTTTGAGGCTGAAGGCAGCAGGAAAGCCCCGCAGCCCCCAGGTCTGTGCGGCTACGCAAGCGGTTCCCAAAGAGCTTTAGAACGAAGGCATAATTTTCCTTGCTGGCTCTTCTGGGCGGGGGGACCCATCTCCAGCCGTATGGGCCATTTTTGTGCCTAGCGCGACGCCAAGTGGGAAAGGGTGGCTTTGAGGCTGAAGGCAGCAGCAAAGCCCCGCAGCCCCCAGGTCTGTGGGGCTACGCAAGCGGTTCCCAAAGAGCTTTAGAACAAGGCATAGTTTTCCCTGCTGGGTCTTTGGGCATGGGACCCATCTCCAGCCGTATGGCCATTTTTGTGCCTGGCGCGGCGCCAAGTGGGAAAGGGTGGTTTTGAGGCTGAAGGCAGCAGGAAAGCCCGCAGCCCCCAGGTCTTTGGGGCTACGCAGAGCGGTTCCCAAAGAGCTTTAGAACAAGGCATAGTTTTCCCTGCTGGCTCTTTGGGCGGGGGACCCATCTCCAGCCGTATTGGCCATTTTTGTGCCTGGCACGGCGCCAAGTGGGAAAGGGTGGTGTCGAGGCTGAAGGCAGCAGGAAAGCCCGCGCAGCCCCCATGTCTGTAGGGCTACGCAAGCGGTTCCCAAAGAGCTTTTAGAACAAGG